>NW_010135455.1:67157-99209 GCF_000699245.1 Pterocles gutturalis
TGCTGACCATTTTTTATTTTAATTAGTTTTTTTTTCTTTCATTTGTGCTAGTATTTGGTCACTTCTGTTCAAACACAAGATAAATAGCAACCACCTGTCACATTCACTTGTCAGCATATCTGTATGAAGAAAGGAGTGTAGTGGCCACTTCTGTTCAAATACGAGACAAATAGCAACCACCTGTCACATTCACTGGTCAGCATATCTGTATGAAGAAAGGAGTGTTAGCTCTGTTTTTCATGGCATGCTGATGCTCCAGTAACCAGAGATAAGGCAAGCAGCCCCTGAGAGGTGTAGTGTGTAGCTGGAATATAAAGGCAGTGCAGAGGTGAATTCCAACTGACCACATGACTCATTTTGCCAGTCATTCAAACTAACAAAAACATTTTTAGAACATGCCTCAGAAAACAGCAGAGTCACAACAGTCACACACACACACGAGTGATGGTTTGGAGCAATTTTTTGTGGAGGTATGAGAGACACACAGCAGTGCTGTCCCTTCAGATGAACTTTTCTTCGCATCTCCAGTCCTTCGCACTGCCAAAGGCAATTTTTGTGCAGTGAACTGTTCAGTAGTGTGGAGCATTAAGACAAATCTCTTGCTAATGTATAGGTTTGATATTTTCAGACTCATTCAGACATATTACCCATAAAATGTCTCTAACACAATCAAAGGACATTATCAGAATTGTCTGTTCCCAGGATGTTTGGCACTCCATAACTCAGATGCATTTAACTCCTCCATAACTCTTGTACATTTGGATAATTAGCTGCAGTAATGTATAATCTTGCCTAGAGGATTCATCCCTTAAGAAACTTAATAAATTAAATAGAAACACATAGAGCCCACATTTACTAGTCATTGTCCCATTTAAAAGACCATCCCAGAGCGTCTGCACAGCGTGATCTCACCGTGCTTTCTGCGAGGCACTGACGCTCAGCCAGCCCTTTACCCTGGGTTTCACTGTATCAGAGGTGGAAGTGATGATTTCATCACATTATCTCCCACTGTTTCCAGGCCACTCCAGGCCAGAGGTAGCAAAGATCACCTTAGGGTCACAGCTCAAGGTAATATGTGCTTTCCAACTCTCTCCACACTGGTCAGAGCAGGAGGCCAAGTCAGGGCCAAAAGACATGAACAGAACGAGAAGGAGAACAAATACTTGTCAGTGCTACATCCTCTGTGAATACAGGACTTTTGACTTGCAAGGCACCTTAGCTCCTCTCTCAAATTCCCAGGCCAGCCGCAGGGCGTCAGTCTGATCTCTGCACAGACAGATTTCACTTCCAGATGAGCCTCACCTACCGATCTCCGGCATGGGGCACTCCATAATGGGGCACTCCATCTTTCTGAACAGTGCTTCATACCCACTCCTTAAAAAAAACCAAAACTGTTCTGGATCACTCCACAGAGATGTTGCGGACTGTATGAGCTGAGGGACCTGCCATATGGAAAATTTGGTGGGTCCTGGTACCCCCAAGGGCCCAAAGTGTACCAAAGTACCATCACCCACCAAAAGTCTTCCCATGCCTATCAAAATCCAGCTTGCTCCTTCTCAATTCAAGTTCCTGCCTGCTGTTAAAACAAATATATAAATATAAATAGAAACCCTCAGCATGAGCCCCTCTAAGGCTGACATCTGCTTACGGGTGTCAGGGCTGCTCTGAGACAGGATGCAGCTGACCATCTCTGAGGCTACTCAGCAGCTTCTGGCCTCAGAGGGATCACTGTGTCCCTGACATCTTGCACAGCAATGCTAAGCTCCTTCTGAATTACAGACAATCAGCCTAAAGGTTTTAATCTAAAAAATAACATAACCCTGTAGACAGAGCCACAAATTCAGGTCTCATCAGTGCTTTAATTATACTGGGTTATTTGACTTGTTTGTAGCTCTACCAGTATAAGATAATTACGCTAATGGGAAAGCAACACTTACGTTTGGAAACACCATCAACAGAAGCAGAATTTATAAAGTCAAAATCGACCCAGAGAATGCTATTTTATTTCAGTTCTCCTCATTATACAATTCTTCAAGAAAACTCTAATACAGACAGTATGGGAACTGCCTCTCTGAGACTTCCCCAGCCCGGTACTGAGCCAGACCATTCCAGCCATCTCTAGGGACAGTATTCCTCCCACCAGTGCCAGACGGGGTGGTTAGCTAAGCAGGACCATCATCACTGGCCAAGATGTTGTGCAGAGACCTTGGCACCTCTCGCAGAAAGCCAACAACTGCAGCAGGGCCATGCTGCTGCAAGGAACCGAATACTGATGTCGAGAACTGGCAAAAAAAAATCACATTATCTCTGCAGAACCATACAAATGTTGTAAACTCCACCTCTCATAGCAAAACCAGTGGGAAGAGCATTCGCATATCCAAAGACAGTTCAAAACGGTTGATGTTCCACACTTCTAACCCCTAGCTCAGACAATTCACACCTTTTCAAAAAATACAGGGCTAGAAAAATTAGTGTATTGTAGACAGCTGTATTTGTTTCATGATCCACTTGCTCATTTATTACGAAGTAGATATAAAAGATTCTTATAAAAGAAGTTCCTTTAAGGTGCTTTCGTTAAACTATTAAGCTTCTGAAGAGCTCTGCCAAAGCTGGCAGTGTCCATTGATCACCAAGACAGCTCCTTTTTCAGTATTCCATCAAGTATTCACCTCTTTTCTTAACGTGATTTCTATTTTGAAGATGTAAGTGATGATACCTTTAGGGTCAGCAGGCATACATTACTAGTGTACTTCACTCATTCTTCTGCATCTTATCTCAGCCCAGAAAGACATGGATTTTTGTTTTCTTTAGATATTCAAGATTATAAACAGCATCAATGCTAAGAGTAGAAGTCACTGAGCATGAGGCTATCTGTTGCAATGAATTTTCAGAGCATTTGAGGAGGTAAAATGTTCCTTTTTCACAAATTTTGGTGAGTTTTCTTAGAGCAAAACTCTAAATTTCTGTCTGGCAGGTCCTTACAGGAGAAGAATCCCAATCTGTCTCACATACCAGTCAGATAATATTTCTCAAGACAGACTGAATACTCACTGTCTGACAGAAGATCCCATGCAATACAACTCATTAAGGTAAGAAATGCAGAGAAAAACTATACCAATGGAAAGGTAGCTAAGAGGAACATAATTAAGCAGACTCGAATTTAGCAAGAGTACTTGTATTAGCATGTTAATATCAGAGTTTAAATAAAAGCTTGTTGAATACCACCAAAGAATACCACAAAAGTTGTAATAACAACACACTGTCTGGGACTCAGGTTTTTATATCTTCCAGAAGAAACAGCTCTACCCACAGTGCATGCTGCCACCGTGCTGGGGCCTTTGCTGCTCCCCTTGAGCCATTGGTTCAGTTGAGTCTGCAGCCGGCGCCAGCTCAGCACCAGCTCCTCAAGATTGACCCATGAGCTCCCCTGCCCTCCTGCCTTCCTCAGAGCCTCATTTTTCACTCAGAGCCTGCAGCCAGGATGATACTAGGTCTCCAGAAGAATACTGACTAATTTTCCTGCTGGGTGTTGTCACACAGTATACTAAAACAATTCAGGGAGAGGTAATGTGCATTAATTACTACGACAGACAATGACAGATTGACCCAATATGTGCATTAATACAGCACCTATTCATTTCTAAAAAATGGCAGTTTAGATTCATTGCTCCTGCAGTGTATTCCATTTTCAAATACAGTTCGTTCCACAGTTTTAAGTGCAAAAGCTAAAGCCATTCAAAAATCAAATCTGAAGAACTTATTTTTGATTCTATGGCAACAAGCTGTTCTCTTCATAGTAAACATCTTGGAAGAAAATTACCTTTTTTTTTTTTTTTTTTTTTTTTTGCGAGACTTCAGTGCAAAGAATTGCTTTACAAGTTGAATTTTTCATTACAAGTTTCAGATCCATTTGAATTTATAAGGCCAAACAAACAAGTCATGAAAACAGTGATTTAAAGTTTAAAGACCAGCCTTATGAAAGAGATCATGTGGTTAGATCAGTTTTACAGAAGTCCGTAGGACATAATATATTGGGTTTAAAATGTCTTAAAGTCTGGCATGTGGACAAACATCTGCAGTTCTGGAAGGTGATATGGTTGTTTTGTTCTTTACTGTCTCAAACATGCTGAGAATTTACTTTCTTATTACTTGAAACTGGATTTTTAAATTTGTGGCAAAACACCAATAACTGTAACAACTAATTGGTAACAATAAATTTCTCAGCAGGAGCACAACTTACTCAGTATCTGCCTCCAACTTTCCATCACATCCTCCTCTCTCCACACCACCTTCCTAGAGGGGAGCTTCCCACAGTGCCCAGGAGTGACAGTGCTCTGTGCCTAGCCACTGGATGGCAACAGCACACATAACATTTCCACAGAAAAATAAAAATAAATAAAAATAAAATATTGCTTAACATATAAAAATTAAAATCTAGATAACTATTTATTATGAAAAATATCCAACATTAAATAATGGGCTCATGCTCAATGCTCTGTGGGTCTGCCATACAAACACTGGAGATGTGGAGAGATCCTCTGACATGCCAGCACAGCACTAAAGTCATTGCCCCACAGAACTTCTCTGTGTTTGTTTATTCAAGAGGCTTTTCTCTTTCATGACCTACAGTAGAAGAGTATTCTTACAGAAAAATATATGCCACATGCAAAATGCTGCAAGTTTATTTGCTACTAACCAGTTACTATACGAAATATGAGATTCAAACACCATTTCTTCTACAGGAAGCACAAAAAGGAGAGCACTGGTCAAGTGGCAAAAAGGAATTTCCCATGAAACATGAATTTCCCTTGAGCTTTCAGTACTGTACCCAGGAGGAGGAAATGGGAGCCAGCCAGGATGACAAAATGATGGCATCGGATCTCCAGTGCCAGTGAGCACAGCTGCCTTTATGGTGAGCTGAATATTATTCACTTTTCTTCTCTAAAACATGAAGTGTCCTTTGTAAAAAGAATGTGGGGACTGTATGATTTCGGGAACATGAGCTTGATTCTGGCATTTGCTTATTAGAAGCAACCAAAAAAAAAAGGGTGAAATAAAGATGCTACAGCAGAACTTTGAGAAGATATCCAAGACTCTGATTTACAAATCCCTAGATTCAAAATGGGAAGCACACTGACTGACACCACACAACAAACAAGAGACCAGCAGTGGGAGGGAGATACCATTCAGACCTTGGCTTGGAGACTGGGTCAACACAATCTGCATTTCTTTTGTGGCTAGAGGTATAAATTAGCACAAAGTAAATTAGTGCAACATAAACTAAGTTGTAGATTTACAGCATGTTAGCTGCTCATTGCAACACTGTCCTGAGCCCTGAGAGTATGTATTCAAGTGGGTATCACAGATAACAGTCAGCAGCACACATCCACACCCTATTTTACCTGCACTTTATTCTCAGAGCCTAGAACAGTGTCTGCAACCATCGCATTAAGAGGAAGTATACTTTGTGTTTCAACAGACCACATTCATAATTCATGCTCTTGGCAAAGCAAGTGAGTTTTAGAATCAACATAAAAATCTCAGCTGAGCTCAATAATCAATAAAGTGTAAATCTCAGCCTTTTGTTCCTGGGGATGATACTTATTTGATTTTTTACAGTATTCTTGTTAATAAGTGGATTTGATTATGTAAGCAATGTACTTTATGAGGTTTATCCACTGGTTCTGTGGACTTAATTTCACATTTATTTGGGTAAATAAAGCTGAAATCTAGACAAGATCACAAGACGGGTTCTGATGAGCAATCGTCATTCTTGTCAAATGTAAATTGCACAGAGAGTGCTTGACACAAGAAACTCACTGCAATGAATTACTATGATCATTGTTATTTTAAAATTAATTTTGACAAGATCCATTACTGGTAAGCACTATTAATTTGTTCTATTCTCCTAACTGTTTTTATGGGACACAGAAATTACACATGTCATTAAAAATGCTCATTTTAAAGTATTCTTAAAACTTAATACAATGGCAGTAAAATTATCCATGCTATATAATGTGTTCATTGTTATGAAAAACTGGTAAATTGCTGAATACATAATAGGCTCAGTGAGAAGGAAAGGAAATTTCTACTGCATAGGAAGAAATCTACTTTGCAACGTGTTATCTTATTTCAATGCTTCCCCTAGAAAACAGAAATGAGGGGTACAATAAATTCAAATTACATATTTTTGCAAGTATGCAGAAGTTAACATCACATTGGAAACTTCTATTTTGAATTAATATTTTCTCTAGAAGTTTCATAAACAGACAACGATCTTGTGATGAGATAGTAATGATGTATCTGTGGGGAGTATCTGAACTATTTTCATGTATCTTCCTTAAAATAAACCAAACTCTGATTTCTCCTCATTGCAGACAATGAATCAGACCTGGATTAGCTGCCCACCCATGGGAATGTCAGCTGTGCACATCTCTCATTTGTACATGCACAGAGTGCAAACAAATGCATTTGCACCACTCCAGCAGCAGCCCCTTTGTTCTAAGGGAAGCCTCAGGATCAGGTGCAGTCCAATCATCTCCCTAAATTAAGGAAATGCAATTGCCTGCTGACAAACTATTCAGAGGTGAACAATTCTGCTAAGTACAAGCAATGCCAGGGGAACACTTTTCCCAGCTTTTCAGGCATGAGCATATTCAAGAACCACTACAGAACTTACTCCAGATAGCTGTGGGAGATGCTGTTTAAACAAATGCAAGGATCATGTATCAGAAAATGTGCAAATGTGCATTATTCATATAAATTAACGTTAAACTTTAGCACTTTCTTTGGACCATCGCAGCAAGCACTACGTACTATAGAGCATAAAGTTTCAAATTAGATGAGTCTCAATACTGAAACATACAGGCATTGGATCTTTACTGGTAAGAAGGGAGAATGAGGTTTTATGGAAATAGTGCAGTACATCAACTGCCACAAAGCAGAATATGTCCAGACGTTAACTAGTACGTCATAACATCAGTTTCTCTATATTTGTTTACTCTCTTGGAAATCATCTCTTTTATTTGCATTTAACCATGTCTTCTGCAAGGCTGCCATACCAATACAGGATCAATCCAAAAGGTCCCTTCAAAGAATTTCCTTGCCTTCACAAAAAAAGATGCTGGACCAATAAATTTTCCCACCTTTCATTATATTTTGAGTAACCTGTGGAGAGGAGCCTAAGATATACTCCAGGATGCCCTGGGGGTATTTATTCCACCAGTTAAACTAATTCCTAGTGATCCAGTCTGGGTTAAACTACAGGAGCTCTCACAATACTTCAGACACCAACACATTCGCTTTTCCCTTTGTCAGAAGAGCTGCAAGGCTGATATATTGCTATTATGACGGTAATGATGAGCAAGCTGATTTTAAATGTGGATGCTACAGGCATATTTGGTTGCTACAACCTGTTCAGATGAAGTTACTGATGTTATTGCATCTACGCACAACATCTATTCCAGTAAATAATCTAAAGATGCAGTGAGGAAAGCCTCATATACAGTATTACTGCATCCCACATTGCTCCTCAGGGAGCAGAGATCTCCTGCCCGCTGACAGCAGCTTTGGCTTCTCTTACCCAGTCTCTGAAACTTAATTTTATACGGTCACCACCTGTACATATCAGAAACATCAAAAGAAAGCTTAGCGGCAAGGGAAGGAACAATAGATATTGATGATACCTAATGACCCATATCCTCAGAGTTTTGCAGGCTAGATGGAAGTGGAAAGGCCAGAAGCTTTTAAAAAACTTGCTGTTCCAAAAACGCCCATTTTATTTCAAATAAAATAAATCAATACACAAACTCTGTGCTGACATTTTCCCTGACAAACAGGTGACGGAGTAAAGAGGACAAATTGAAAGTGAAGACTCACTATATTCCCCTGAAGAAGTCCTAAGAGATTTTATAAAAATTTTAATCAGCCAAAATAAAGATGTTTTCAGCTCTCAAAGAATGTCTGATCAGTACTTTTCAGCTGTTTTATTTTCCAGTTGAACACAAGAAGCAAAACCAAGAAAAAATCTGTTTAATTAAAGATAAAATAATTATTGCTGTGCAATCTGAAATAAAAATCATTTGTCTGGTAAAAAAGACACACAATAAAGAAGTAAAATGCTACTAGGTCATAGTTCATGCAAATGTATATCTCATTAGCAATCCAAAAAATCTTAATGGTTATGCCATAGACCTCAGCATCACTTTAACTTATTAGAATTTCCCCAAAATCTACTGTGGATTTCTTGCAAGTAAAGTCAAGTACTTCTGCAGCAGTCTAGAAAGAAAAACACAAGCAACTAAAAATCAGTGTTTGATAAACTGTTATTAACTTGATTCCCTGAGTTCCTTTTGCACAATATCATACAAAGAAGTGGCAAGTTTCCTCAGTGTACCACAGAAAGCAACACATTTTAGACAGAGCAAAAGATAAAGCATTTCAAGACTTTAATACCTCACACAAGCATGTGGCTTATTATTTTATTTTTAACCTAAAAATCTGGCACTCCTATGCTCAGGATACACTTAGTGCAGTGCTCGATGCAGTTGTTGATATCCACTGTATTTTTCAATGTGTTACAGTGACAGAAGGGAAAGAAAGTGTTAGGAAAGAAAGGAGGAATAAAACACAGTTTAAAAATAGATAGCAGCCACTCTAAGCTGGGCTTTTTTACCTTTTATTATTCTGCTAATTTATGTTAATATCAAGAAGAGGAGATTCCTGTCCTGGGTTAAGCTGAGACAGAGTTAACTTTCTTCATAATAGCTAGCAAGAGGCTGTGTTTTGGATTTGTGCTCAGAAGAAAGCTGATAAAAAGTGATGTTTATGCGGCTGACGAGGTCTGCAGACTGGAGGAGCTGGGAGGGAGCACAGCCCCAGTTACTAGCCCAGGATTTGATCTTAGGTTCAGGACTGAGAGCCAGAGTGGCCAATAATATATTCCATAACATACACATCATGCCCAGTATATAGGTGAGGACCCTCTGGAAGATCGGCCCTTTTTGGTTCCGGATCTCTTTTGCTCCACGTCATCTCGCTCCAGGTGGTCGCTCTCCCAAGGCCTTCCCCCCCACACACACTGGTCAGCTCTCGGTCTGGGACTATATAGTATTATTTTCAATATTATTGTAGTTTAGTTATTAAATTGTTGTTATCTCAACCCATGAGTCCTTTTTTTCCCTTTACCCCTTTAATTCTCTCCCCTATCCTCGGGTGGGGGGAGAATTGCATGAGTGGGTGTGTGGTTTGGCCCCCAGACAAGGGCAAACCCATCACAATTCCTCACCAAGGAATTTAATAAAAAGGTAATGATCTGAAGAACAATGAAGGAAAATACACATAGATTGCTACTATACTTTCTGACTGGTCAGGATGCCACCATACATGGAGCAGAAACCATTCAAAACATCATGACTCTAGATTGTTAGGTATTTTCATCATTTCAGTCAGATGGATCACAGGTGAGACATAACTGCAAGAACATCCACGGGAAAGAGAAAGAGTCAGCAGTGTGGCGTAGTGCAACTACTAAAACAAAAGCATGTCTCCAGTGTGATGAAGGCAGGACACTCCCAGTAATAGTAGGAAGACTGACACTACCTGCTGATATTCAAAACCACACTGGTAGTTCCTTTTAACGTGCAGGTGGAACAAGTATTTTTCGAACACTGACTGTCCACTTACATAGTATCTGAACACAGAAAAACAAAGGACAGAAAGGAGGTATTAATGAAATTCATGTCCCATAACCATTGGCAATACTTTCTTTTCTCTATCCAGTATATTGCAATGTATTCCTTTCAATTTTCCCCACACAGATGTAAACTATGGAGTAAAAGTACAAGGAAGAGGACTAGCTGAACAGAATAAATCATGGTAGAAAAGCACATGCAGAATGGCACACAGCCAGGTATTTGCCCAGTTGTTCCATGGACATTTAAGAAGGCAAAACATTCAACATGATATGCTGAGAATGAAGCCTTTGAGTTACATAAAAGAACTGGAATCAGCGATTGCTCATTCCTCAGTCTCGGATTTACCATGTTTGGAGTCTGTTGCTCCCAGTTGTTGTTCTGTCCAAAATCTGCTGGTTGTGGGACAAAGCCAGCTGTCGGAGCCACCGTGGGACAAAGCCCGAGGCAGAGCTGTACTCCATTCCCTGACTCCTGAGTCCTTGAAGCTATCTCACAATTAGGCTCCCGGTCTCACCTTTCCCATGCCCAGCCTGCGCTGCAGCTATGCACGCTTGTTGACTATCGGTGACTGGAAATGTGGATTTGATAGACATCTGGTTTTCCACATAATGTGGAGCTCTCCCTGCCCAGTTCTTCCCTGTGCCTGTATTTATTTCCTCATTTCCATTTTTGTCCCAAACCCATTTCATTGCTGTTGTGCAGTCTGAGCCTGGCTCAGCACTCAAGCATTGACAAGTACATGGATTTACACCTGCAGCTCCAGCCTGGAGGAATTATTTTCCACACAAAGCTGATAACCAGTCACTGAAACCAACTCCCCAAAAAAGCATCAAATTCTCTCAGTCCTGACATTTTCAAATATAGGGATTCTCCCCTTGGAGATGGAACAGATGGCCTCCAATATTCATGAAACCATACAAAAAGAAAGAGGGGACAGTTCTTAGCCTTATAGGTTGATGTATTAAATGTTCACTTTACCCTGGTATATTAATCATGTGGGTACACAAGCTTTTGTAATGCTGCTATTCACATTCAGAGCAACTTTCATTGAATATGAACATATTTTTCACAAAAGAGCTAGAACAAATTTTAGCTAGCATTTGAAGTGGATATTATGAATGCATCAGTTCTACTTCATTTCAAGGTTTATATCCTTTTATAGCTTAACCTTAGATAAGACAACTAACTTCATACAAGAATATGTCAGTATTTACTGAACACTGATTTTGAAAAAGCTTGAGTAATTTATCAAGGTTTCTCTCCTAAAGCGATGGACACAACTGTGTAATTTAATTTTTAAACTTGTCATCAGAAAGAGCTCCAAACACTCATTTACACACAGACATTATCATAGCATTCTGCAATATGGAAATATCTTGCAGGAGTATCAATAAATGTTTATCTTTTGTAAATATGAGCAAATAAAGGAAGTGTCTTAGTGCCAGAGGCATGGACACATTCTTAGACATCTAAATATCTTTGTACTGAACAGCTTAGGTTTTAAATGGGAAGAGCAACAGATAAGCCACACTGAGATCTATAGAATGTGATTATTTTTAGCCTTAAAAACATAACTCTAATTAAAGATCAGCTCCAATGTAGATCAATTACAATCTGATTTTTCAGGGTAACTGAATACCAGAGTGGATGAAACTTCATACTTAGAGCTCAACTCAGTACCCAGCACTGACAGCAAATGCAGTCAGCCAGCCATCATTTAAATGTCCAGCACTGGCACACCCAGTTAAATATAGTCATCTGTGGGAGAAGTCCTAGCAAGTTTTACCACTCTGTCATGAAGACGACTTCTATTACGGGTGTTTAGCTGTGCTTTTTATTGCTCTAGATGTTATAAAAGATGAGCTTTTAAGTCCAGAGCATTCAGTGAAGTTATTTTGGGGCCCTGCTTGTATCAAATTAGTTTGGGGGGTGGGAGGTGAAGTGTATTTCAAAGATCAGCATAATTTCTGTGTGGCAACTGAGTTACCATGCTAACCCCTAATTAAGGGACAGCTTTACACTGTATAATTATCAAAAGTGATAACACCAAAATAAAAGAACAATTATCTTGAAAAAGATTTAAAGTAGTTATGTAAACATACAATTTATTTCATTGATAACAAATACGAAAAACTCTCTTTTTGGTAATCACAGAAAAGTTCCATATGACCTTTAACCATTTATAGGACAGCAAAACTCTCTTTTTGGTAATCACAGAAAAGTTCCATATGACCTTTAACCATTTATAGGACAGCAACAGAAGACCCATCACCCGGGATAAATATACTGAGTGGGGCAAAACAGTGATAAATGACGCACACAAATGGAATATCCATTGCACACAAGTGACAAGAAGTCATTTCTCTATCTTTTAAAGACATCTGACACACAATCCATCTGAACAAGTAAATTGTTCCAAGTGTGGTTACATCCTTTTCAAATTCTCAAAAAAATTTCAGGAACACAAACTCCTTGTTATCACATCCTTACTTCCCAGTAACCCAACGTTCTTTAAAGACAGTTACGAACCCAGAATGGTCCAATCTTGGATACTGCAAAAGGCAACTCAGTTGCAAAGCTGGTATGCCTACAGCACTAAATTGTGGTGCTCAGGGGCTTGGTGACCCTGGGTGCACTCAGTGCCTGGAATAGGCTGCATCCATTGCTCATTGCCATTTCAGTAGCCACAGAAGAAAGCAAGTTCAGTTCTCCACTCTGTCCTAGATCTACTGCACAAACTTGGGCAACTACCTCAACCTCATGTTGCTCCTTTAGTAGGATGGTGATGCTAGCCTTGCCATGTTGTGAGAAAGTGAGCATGAAGGCACAGCACATAGGATGCAAAAGGCACCCACTAGGTTGCCTATCTTGTTGTACCTGTCATCTGTATGGGAACTCTACCTTCCAATCAAGCCATTCAGTCTGCTAAAGAAAAGACCACGGGGTGTGCATTTTTGGTCTGCAAATGCCAGCAGTGGGTCAAGGACCACAACTGAGAGGAAGACTTAAACCTACAGAGCAGCTGGATCAGTAAAACAAAGCACCACAGACCTCAGCTGAGAGGTTAGTTTATATTGCTCTCAGGGGATATTTAAGCCAGGCACATGGGATCCACACAGCCCAAAACTTTCAAAACAAATAGGGAAGACCGTGGCATCAGTTGTTTGCACACCAACAGGACTCAACTGACAGCTACAAATATTTACTCTGTGCTTCCTCCTTTGAAGCACACAAAGCTTTAGTGCCTGATGGAGCATCTGTCTCTCTCAAACACACAGAGTACAGAATTTCACTTCAAGATTAATGAAGGATCACAGGATTTGGCTTTTCCTCTTTCTTAAAGCTGCCTTTATTACAGCATAAAAAAAATCTATAGGTTGCTCTGGGGCTGATGCTAGATGTACATATCTGTACTGGGCTTGTTACTGGTGGGATTCAGTGTTCTGCAGCAGATTTTATTTCCTTGTATAAAATAAATTAATCAACAAGGAATGGATAATACGCAGAAAGAAGGATTGCATCTTAATTCACATGCTAAGATGCCTGTTGTTCTTCTCTGCTATTTACAATAATCCTTGGAGCTGCAAAACTTGTATGTAATCTTTTACGTTGAAAATGTCCTGGTTTCTTTATTGCCACGTGTAGTCAAACAGACTGAGGAACTGATTGCTTTGAAACCAGCAAGTCATGATTTTATTAAAAATATTTAAGGAGGACTTCAAATATATCTCTAAAGACATACCATCAACCTCTGCCATGAATGAGAAATACGATTATGCACTACTGCCTGTATAATTCAGCATCGTCTGCTCGCTTTGCTTTCTTCCCACTGATAGCTACAAAACACAGATATCCATGCAAGGCTGCATATGGGACAAACCTCTGTTTGAACCTCTCAATGGTATACTTAAATATCACCAGCTCGCAGTCAAGACACGGAGAATTCAAGATGTTTATAAAACCTACTCTCCAGGAATTAATTTCCATGTGCTTCCTTCTGGAACCAGCTAATGCCATGGTAGCAGCATCCTTTTTGATGATCCTCTGCCACCTTCCCACCCCATCCTACTCTGCTCACACATCAAAGGACAAGATGAGACATCTTAACAACACTGTAACCAAAATGTAACTTCTACTTACTTTCCACTGTGCTCTCTCAAGACGTTCAGGGTCACAGCTTTTAAAATTACAACCCGTACACTGCAAGTGTGATCCTTGGTGGGTTTTTGTGGTCCAGGGCCAGTTGGAGCCGTACATCAGCACATGATACAGATGACCAAGTCATAGAATCATAGAACTGTAGAATCATTAAGGTTGGAAAAGACCTCAAAGATCATCAAGTCCAACCGTCAACCAAACACCACCCACTCACTAAACCATGTCCCTAAGCACCACGTCTACGCATTTCTTGAACACTTCCAGGGCTGGGGACTCCACCACTGCCCTGGGCAGCCTGTTCCAATGCCTGATCACTCTGTCAGTGAAGAAATTTTCTCTAATATCCAGCCTAAACCTGCCCTGGCACAACTTGAGGCCGAGTCTGCAGAGCCTGGCACCAGCATGCACACTTTCTGGGGAGAAGAGGGTCGTTTAGCCATCTTTCTCACCCCTCTGTCTGCCTGATCTATATGACAAATACTAATGAAGCACCCTTTTCACAGAAAGAAGGGGTTTGCTGCCAAAAGAGAACAGAAAAAAAGAAACCCAGAATACCACTAATACAGACTGAAATGCCTGCACTAAAAAAAAAACAAAAAAAAAAAAAAAACGTGTGCAGATAAAGCAGGCTTCTGAATAGGACCTGTGAGATAAGCAAGCAAAGGAAGGATAAAAATCAGCTTCAGGGTGAGCATGGGAGAGCTTCCAAACAGCTCCCTGGCAAGTCGGGCCTCTCCTGAGAGGAACATCAGCCAGAAGCAGCTGATTCCAGCTAGCCTGGGAGGGAAGCAGAGCAGAAAATTGTGCAGGTCCTGAAATATTTCCTTCTCTAAGAAACTGGGCCTGGACCCCTCCACACAGTGACTGCTGAAAAAGAAGCTGAGGATGTCACACCCCAAAGGAGGCAGCTTTTGGTACGTGGTTAAAAGGGAAATGATTTTGCAGATGAAGGACCATTAACTTCTGGACATTTTTGATCTGCTGTAGAGATGTCCCCTTAGGATGTGAAATCAAATGCAAAAGCAGTTGGGCTCAGAAACAAATAGCCGCCTGTAATTTACTGTCTGTCAGGATTATAAACTACTTTCTTTTATCAATATAAATGCAGAGTTGGACCACATCCACAGAACATTCATACATACTTGGTTTCCACTGTTCTTCACACTTATTCTCCCCTACCCTTGAGCAAGACAAATGGAATTTTTCATGAGACTTAAGAAAGCCTTATAAGTACAAGCACATCTTGTAGTGGGCAACACTATCACGACAAACTGACTGCCTTACTCCTCACACAGAGCATATGGCAACAGCTTCCCCCTTCTGCTGCACTGATAGGGACAAAGACATCTTTAGGGGCTCCAGGGTCAGAGTCATGGAAGGGACCATGAATTTACTGCTTTGTATGCCTGGCTGTGAAATTTGCTATGCACAGTTCTCCTTCTGGCTTCTGTGATACGTATTTCATAAAGAGTTAAGTAGAGTTTTAATAAAAATGTAATATCAAGACTACTTTGAGGGGAAAAGTCAGCCATTTTTAGAGTTGTTAGCTTAAAATTAACACCTTCCCAGAAAAATGAGCTAATTCCAAGGAAAACAGTGGATACAATAGTCATCAGTGAATTCAGAACTCAGATTTGTCACATTTTCCATGCAGAAATAGCTATTTTGTCAATGTCAGGAGAATTTGACATTGATGAGTGAGATTTTGACAGGAGACATTTCATGCAATTTTTGTCTTTAAAAAGCACATTTTTTGTACTTATAAATAGACATAACCTCAGAAATTATTTCCGTTATTCTGTGTCCTTGGCAAGTTGTTACAAGCGTCTCAGCCCCAGTTGGTGCAGCAGTCGGAGGCAGCGTCCAGCTCCCATGGTGGCCACTGCACGCTCCCTGTGCCCTGGCCATGCTGTCAGTGAATAGCCAGAAATTCAGCTGTTCACAAGGAGGTGGGGTTTACATTATTTAAACACAGAACAAAAAATAAGCAGTGGTATTACACATCATACTGTATGTCCACAATTATGTTCCAAAACAGCAGACAATTCGTTTAAATCAATATAAGGAATTATTTGAGAGATTTTCAGTTGAAGAACAACTCGAGAATAAAACAGAATACCAGCAAAACAGTAATGTTTTGAGAAATCACATTTTTCTTCACTCTGCAAGGACTTCAGATTAAGGCCTGGACTGGACTGTCTGGGATTGCCTTCTTCAGAGGTATTTATTTATACTTACAGTAATGGCCATTTGAACACTGACTTTCACATGCTTCCAAAAGATTGCAAACCCACAAGCCCAACAGTATCATGCACAGTATGATGGTAATAACACTGCACACACACTAGATTAGTCACCTGCAAAACTTTTAATTCCAAGAAAAAGGCTTTCAAAAGAAAGGAATAGAGGTATCCTGTATCTTTAACAATTAACATTCCTAATCAAGAAGCCTTTCCTTTCTCAATTGCAAAATACACTCCCTGAAGTAGAAGTACATTCGGCACAGCAAATTTCAGCCTGAAGTGATAGCTCCAGTTTCTGAATTATGTACTTTCAGGAACAAAGCAAACCATATTAGTGACTGACGGTAGGAAGATGTTCTTATGTTTTGACAGTAGAAATACACTCTGTGTTACAGTCCCTTCGAAAAAACAGCAGTTGAACAACAGCAGCTGCACAAAGTCTGCAGGCTAAGAAATGCCTCAGGTACTTGAGTAAAAACAAAACACGAAGGACAAATTGAAGCTGTGGACTCAGTAAGAACAGAGCACACAATGGAAGGATATTGCACTACACAAACCAGGGGAAATTATCTTGCTCTCTTCTGCAGCAAAGACTTCAGACAGATGCTTTAGTTACAAAATGTGCACAAAAAAATCCAGCAAAAGGACAATACACCAGTGTTAGCATTAAAGGAAATAAATGTTTGTGTGGTGTCTGTAATACAGATAACCCTAGGGATGAAGCACCATATAGTCCTACACCAGCAACCGCAAATCAAAATGATTCCTGCTTGAAGTGGAGCTGAAATTTGCTAGGAATTGCATATTATCAATTCTGGGCACACAAGCCTCATCTTCCTAGAAGGCTAAGACAGCTTTGAAAAGTAGAAAAAAAGTAGAATTTTGTGAAGGAAAAAAACGACCACAATTCTGTATTTTAGATGCTTCAGATTTTAAATTACATAAATCTTGGAAAAATCATATTTTAAACACAATCAGATAAATGGCTATTGATCTTTGCAAAAGCTACCATTACCTACTGGAATCTCAGGAAAAAAAAACAGCTCCCAAGATTTTAGCACAGTAAGTGCAGATAGACGTTAGTTCTTCAACCTGAAAAGAATTCCCCAACAACACAACCCCTGAAGTGCACCTGCAACAAATACTTGAGAAAAAACAGCAAGAGTGATAACTGCTATGAAAAAAGTCACGGTAAACATAAGGAACAAACATTTGTCAAGGGAAGGGCAGGTTTTATCCAAACATAATGGAAACTGGAAAGGGAAATAACTAAACACCCCTAATAAATCTGCAACAGATCCTGTTCACCGGTTCATTCACACATGCAGCACAGCCACCACCAGGGTAGGACGGGTGTTCTCAGGCACCGCTCTGCTGCTCAGGCTGCAGATACATTCCAGATAAACCAGTGGCTATATTTCAGTTTTACATTATATAGTGTGCAACTTTAAAATAATAAATCATCATCATCACCTCTTAAGATTTAATTCTGCTTGCTATTGTCTTTTAAATGCACAGACTCCTTTATTCCCACTTACGTTTTTGGATTGCATCTGCCTCGTTCTCTGGAAGCATCTCTGGGGCAGTTTCTCTGCAAAGACCAGTGTAGCTGATGGCACGTTGTGTTTTTGTTATCTGATGAGCTTCTTTGCTTCCTCATTCCACCTCATTCTCTGCTTCTTAGTGTTTGTGGGTGGTTTTTTTTGTTTGTTTGTTTGAGGTTTGGGTTTTTTTTGGTTTTTGATTTTTTCCAGCAGGAGGGGGCACATTAAGCCAGTTTAGTTAAATTTATTTTATTCTTACTCCTATATTACCCAGACACTGTACTTCAACAGACCTGTTACTATCGTTAAAAGCATTGGTCTGCATTAATAATAGCATCAACCATACAACGACATCCCAAAGCTTTATTAATGCAAATGAAACATTTTGAAGCAGACTGAGCAGGGTACAGTACTGTTATTATTTTCCAGCAGTACAATTCTGTTGGCATTAAAATGCCATCCAGTTGGATTTTGTGATGCTGCCACACTGACCCACGTCCTTTGCCTCTACTGAAGCTTAAGTTTTTGAGGGAATTCAAGAATCTCCAAGGCAAGAATGCAGCTTACAGCTTCCAAAGTCAAGACTGCCTTGAGAACATTGTGTTTCAAAATCAAAATCGCTTTCTGCTTTCCAAAGCATATAATTTACAAGGAGTTAAGGAAGATGCAGGACATAAATTGATGCCACATGGTCATGGGTGTCTGTGTGGAGCTGGAGTGAGACCCTTAAATGGATGGTGCTTTCAGCTGAGCATGGTATTGACAGAACTGAAAAAATGGAAAGTGCTACTCAAAGGGCACTGGTGCACAGAACATTTATTCAGTCTTACAATAATAAATGCTGTAGAAAAAAAAGTGGATGTAATCTCAAAAAGTGATCTTAGTATAAAATCCTATTTGCAACATATGTAGTGACCTGTAAATCTGATGACAGTTGTTTAAAGGGAAGTAAAAGCTGGGAAAAATAACATTTTTCTGATAATTTTATGTCTATTAAATCTGTGAGCAACATCTAAGATCACTACAGCTTAAACTTGTGAAAGAAAAAAAAAATTTCTTCACCCATGCTTCCTTTCTTCAGTTACTTAATATGTGCATTTCAAAATGGTTTTTTTAAAGACAGTTTCATTACTTGCTCAGAATCTTTAGCTAGAGATTTTGCTCTTGGGAGAAAACATTCATAAGCATCTGCAGGATAATTTTATATATAGTTAAAAACATTATATTTAAAAGCTGCTCCAGCAAAAAAGATATGCTAAGAAATATAAATTCAAAATAATGGACATTAACAAAAAAAATTCAGTCAAACCACCAAAGAAAAAAAATCATTTGTGAAATCATTGTGTCCTGTAGCAATCCTGGCCAACAGAGCCTGGATCCTTATGGGAACGAACACCTAACAGTGTGATTTTGAAAGAATTTTCTCCAGAGCTCACTCATGTCAGTGACTGCGAAGTGCTTAGGCTTTAAGGCCAAGGGTAGAGTCTAAGCATTTAATGTGGTCTTGCGCATAGTATAACCCACTAATCTTTCATCAGAGTCTCCTGCAGCTACCCTGGAAGTCAGTCATGTGCTGACCTTCGAAAATGGTATATTCCCAAGCACTTCTAGTGATAAAGATCCACTCTGTTTTTAGGCAAGATGTTTTAGGGTTACACTTCTTCCAACACATATTAGCCTGATTTTAACTTCCATCCACTGATTTATATAGTTTCAACTTAATTTAAAAAGCCTTCTGAGACCAAAAATCTCCCACCATAGTATTACACAGTTCTGATAAGTATCCTCTTAACCTTATTTTAACCAGATTGAGCCTCTCATGAAAAATACAGGTTTTACAGACAACCACTCATTTTTTGCAGTTTTCTGAACCCTCTACAAAATGCTATAATCCTTTTTAAAAACATGTTAACATCAGAGTGGGCTGAATGTCTAGCCATCTCATCAGCAGGGTGTACAGGAGCAACAATCCCTCCCCCCACAGGTACATCCAAGGGCTGCATTCAGTCACACAAAGCTGAAGCTCACACGTGGCTGGGCTTCAGCACGACGCCCAAGTCCCTTTCAACATCATGGCACTCTAAGATCCAATCCGCCCACTCTGCAGATGCAAGCAATATTCTTTGTTCCTAAGTGCATGACCATTGATTTGGGTGCATTAAAATGCATAGGAGACTACACCGATTACAATGGGCTTTGAATCAGACTTCAAAAGAAAATGTGCTGTGAAAAATGGGGCTTTCCAAGGACCAGAAGACAGGCATGTTAAGAGCTTATTCCAACAGCATTCTGCAGCAGGAAATACTTTTTGAGGCCAAAATGATAGCCAAATGGTAGTCTGCACCAAGGCCCAGCAAGAGCATTCACAACCCAACTGATGAAAAAAGCAATTGGGAACAGTGAGCTGACACCTATTTGTTGATGAGGAATATCTGCACCTGTTAGTACAGTCCTATTTTAGGCTTCCAGTTCTGGCAGTGTTCATGCAAAAAGTACATACTATCTCATTGTGATGGGTTTGCCCTTGGCTCAGCTTAACCCAGGACACTTATCTATTTTAATCAATGTAATAGATTAATGAAAAAAACAAAAAGCCAATATAAAAACCTGACAGACGCTAGGGAGAGGATGCAGAAGAACAGAGCTGATCTACACTGCTGAACAGAAACAATCCATCCCGTTACAGAGCGACAATACATGACTACAGTTCTGCAGAAGAAAAATGGAAAATAGTTTTACTTGGTATGTGAAAACAGTTCTAAGATGCAGAGCTGTGGGCATTTTGCAATAGTTCCAGAAACGCTGCTGTTCTTGCATCATACAAGCAGATGATCCATGACCTGACCACCCCACTCCACACTGCAGAAACTCCTGCTGCTCCTAACTTATGAGCTCTGGGCCTTAGGGGTCTGATTCTGTCATCTGAACGTGATCCAAGACCCAGTCAATAATGAAATTCCACGTCCCTGAGTTCAGGGGGCCCTAGGGCAGTCCTCGGGCTATGGCTGTGTGACTGGCAAAGTAGAAAGGGGCTTCTGAGCAACAAAACCTTGTGTTCATAAACCAGAGTAGCCGATGATTTATGTGAAACAACCTCCTGACACTGACCATTTTCCAAATTGATTATTTTCTTTTAGGTTTTTCAAGTGTAAAGTGACAGCCGTTAAAAAAAAAAAAAAAAAGTGATAAGTAATACCCGATCTGCATCTCTGCTGTCCTCCCTCTCTCACTTACTGGCTTTCACTGACTGAAGAAATTATCTCACCTCTCCTAAGACAACGCACCTCCCTGTCTCTGAAATGTCTGACCTTAGCCTCTGTCAGAGCAGAGATGCCAAACAAGATGGACCTGAAGCCTTCTCCAGCCTGGCAATTCTTGAATTCCTATACTATTTGCCAGCAAACAAGTAAACTCCTCCAGCTTTTAAAACAGCAAAAAATTCTTCACTTCTCCAGGTCTTCTGAAATACCATGTACATTCACATCTCTCTCAAAGCAGTAATTGTGCAAGTTAGTAATTCTTAATAATTACAATGGGGATGCCTAGACTATTCCCAGCTACCAAAAGTGAAGTCCTTATACAGATGCAAATATCTTATTTTTAGAGAGATGCAGAGCCACATTTTATCTCACAGTCTAATGGCTCTTCCTTAAAGGGCTGCAAATTCTCTTGTGCACTGTGTTTTTGTCCTGCTAATGTGGCACTCACAAAAAGTGGTAACAGTATCTGTAAAGCTTCACAAAGTCAGGAGGGGGAAAACTGTTCTTTCAGGCACAGTACTTTTGTGTCTACATCATTAAACTAAGCTTTTCTCTGTTACTGATGTTCCTTCAATGACGACAGTAGGGGTGGGACTGAAAGGAGGAAGATATTGCCATGAGCAGTTTATGTTATGCCAGAGCGCAACCAGGACGGGAAATATTGATGCTAATCAACTATTCTTATTCATCACAGCACAATGGACACAAAAATTGCCTGGATATCTCACAGGCATATTTCCATGCTCAGTGATAGAAGTTAACCCCTCACTTCAAGGTACACCTTGTGGTTAATCCATCTTTCCTGGAACATCATATTTTCTGTTTAACTTTTTTACTACTGTTGTAAATCTGTTCTTTTCAATATGAACTTTGCAGTCAGGCCTTTCCATGTAACCTAAGCACATCCTTTTGATAATGGTAAAATATTCCTACTTTCCTGTGGATATAATTGCTATGTACACAACTGCTTTTAGGAACACGAGCCAAAGGAAACTCCTCTCCAGGGGTGCAGCAGCTGGCTTCATCAGATCTTCTGAAGCCTTGCCTCTCCTGCTGCCACACTGCCTGCATAGTAGGACACACGATGAACAACCATCCAGAGGTGAGAATGCTCTTTAATGGCAGTATTGTTTATGCACCTAACAGTTTTATAATTTGAGTTAGGTTGGGGAGTTTCCATGGAAACAAAACATGACACTAAGAAATAAAGCAGAAAACAGATTTGAAAAGAGGGTCCCAGGCCCACTGACAGTCTGGAGGGACTCCAGCACTTATCACAGTGATGAGAGAGGAAAACAGGGATAAAATAATCCCTTATGAAGTGGTATCATCCTGTCACATTTCAGAGATACTTCATTGCTGATGAGCAGTTTGGGCAACAGCAACACAACCTGTACCACTGCATAAGCAGCAGCTCCAGACATGTAGTCAACGGAGGCAGCACTGCTCAAAGCTCAGCCACAAACAGTGTGGACTCTGAGCCCTTTTATGTCGGATTCAAACATGTTGGAAACAAGCTTTCATCTTCAGAATCAAATGCTAGGATTTCCACCTTCTGCATGACAAACGCTGTCCTGTGTGTTACATGAGCTGTGATCTCAGAGGCCCTGCCGACAGCCTAATGAGAAAGTGGGCTTGCTCAGGCTGCATGGAGCATACCCTTGGTATGGAACAACTGGCCTTCTCCTACTACTGACCACTCCAAGGCATAAGCACAAGATGGCTGGTAATCACCATCAGCCACTTTCATCATTTGGTCTTTTGCCACAGAGCCAGAATTCTCATCTCAGTCAAAACACTCCCGCCAGCCAGAGGAAAAGGATCACTGAAATGCAGCAGTTAAGAAAGAAATGTTGACATCTTAACGTCATCATTACAGCCAAAAGCAAGTGAAGAACCATCATCTTTCTTTTCAAACACACCCACCACTTGAAAACTATTCCAGAGCAAGCTGTACTTTGTTAGGCCTAACTTCACTGCATTCTGGGTAGAAAAATGGGAGCTCCAGCACATTTTTGCTAGAAACCGCATGCTTAAGGCACAAGGAACACAGCACCAGTGCCAGTGAAACTGCATCTCCCCCAGCCCTAAGCAATGGCAGGATGGGACAGACCTGAACAGACTTCTGCTGCTCCCCAGTTCACTGAACATAGTCATCACGCTGGCAGGGTGCAACACTGAGCTCCATTACCAGTCCTTAGCTAGATGCAAAAAAAGCTGTTTTCAAACCAGCACAGCTCATGGTTGCCTGAGGATTGTAGCTTGACTCCTGAAAGCTGCATAGCCTTGGAGTTCTTCACATTCTTCTGCATCCTGAACAAAGATGGGGCACAATGTGGCCATTGTCTAGATAACAAATACAGAACTCAGGAAGCCAGCATGAGATTCTTCTTAGAAGCCTGATAAAGAATAAGTTCAAACAGGGAGAGAGAAGGTCTTGACTTTGGACTCATTCCACCTACAGTAAAACTCTCACTTGAATGGTTATATGTTTTCTTGCATATATCTGATTTGTGCAATAAATTCTTATTCAAAAATAGCATTGTTAAAAGTTTTCAGGATTACCTGTGCAAGACACAACACCCTTAATTTCTGAGCTCTTTGTAACTTCTTACTCTATTTGTAGAGACACATGAGCATGGCTGAAATGCATCAAGTCTAAAGGATGAAGGTTCTTGCAGAAAAAGACTGGACTACCATCCAGGAAACTCACAGTCATTTTTCAGCTCTGACGAGATGCTCATCCTAGACATATCATGCCTTAACGCTTTGTATGCCTCAGTTCTCCAATGGTAAAATGAGATCATGGACAGCAAATGTTGCCAAGAGAACTCCCTGAGGCATGTCAAGAGGACAGGCCCTTGGGGATAGCCTTCCTTGTATTCACCCCTGGCCCTTCTCATCCTCTTTGATTCTAAGCCCCTCTATCTGGATATGGTATTTAGCATAACAAGGGATGTCACAGAGCTGTAAAATAAGAATAAAAAAAAAAACAAAGTCAAAGACATACTTCAAAAGAAAAAAAAAAATCACATCCCATTAGGTTTCTTCATAAATACCAGTTAATATATCCTACAATAATCACTGGATTTTCAGTTCTGTCTTAAACAGGAACAGTGCATTCCAGTTTAACACTCACACTTCTGCTGATGCCACCTCCACCCCATCTTTGGTCCAGTCAGCACTGACAGTCATATGCTGGGGATGATTTACAGCATTTACATCAGGCAAGTCACACTGAAGGGAGTTCATCACATCCTCAGCTAACAATCATCTCCCTTTCAGGAAAAGCAAGTTATGATGAGGGCAAAGAGGACAGTTCCCTGTTTGGGAGCACCACCCACAGGAGGTTCAAATCCAAGAACCTTGTACCTCTATAAGGTCAAGGGCCAGCACTGAGCATGTCCCTGAGCACCCTATTGTATCGCACAAGTTCGTATGCTCAGACTATAGTCGAACAAGTACCACATCCTTGTTTAAGAGAGGCATGAATTATTGATGATGTTCAGGAGCCCTATTAAACTGTCTAGTGGGCCAGCAAGAACATTCAGTAGTTCAAATGCATCAAAATACATAATAAAGCTTTCTATTTTGAAGTTTGGCCGTTAGAGAAAAGAACCCTGGCAAATATATAATTTTGTGTAATTTCACTTGGATGCTCACTGTAATAGCCGTAGTATTTATGACACTGTGAGTCATACCCATACACTCCTCAGATAGCAAAGACACCATTATCCACACTATTTAAAATTGTAGTCCTTACACAGGAAAATATTCTACTAAATGCAGGGCCTGCTTATTTGCCTTAAACTATAGACTTAGTCTATAAGTGTGTGCTATTTCTGTACATACATCTGTGTCAGGCATGAAATGCCTATAAATAAGTGTTATAAAATGAGAATTGTCAACATTACGAGAAACACCTTCTAGTAATTCTTGTTTAGACCCTGCCTATAAAACTGAGAATTCAATTAAATTGCTTTCTTATTATGAGCAGACAAACCCTTGTCATGCAATAATTAAATCACAAAATAAAGCCTCTCAGAAAAAAAGACTACTGCACATTCAGAACATGATATTCAGTTTCATCCTGCCAGCACTTGTGCATTTCATTGAGTGCAATCAGAAGACAGAAAACAAAGTTATCATCTTTATTTTGAAAGTAGGGCAGAGTGGGATAGAGCAGTTTTGAGGAATATTTTCAGTAAGTTTGAGACAAAAGAGATACTCCTCCATTCAGCTCTGGCAGGTATTCAGCTGCAAACTTGAGAAGTTCCTGCACTGAGGGTCAACCCATCTCTTTCCTTCCTCCTCTTCACATAATGTGTGGGAGACTGTGGCTCCTGAGGACATAACCCCTTGCTGATTGTCAACACAATTTTCACAGCTACCAGGAACCTTTCTGGGTAAGACACTGCACACAGCTTCTAAGATTTCACACATTTATTCAGTGCTGTTAATAATTATACAACGTAAACCTGAGCAGTAAAATATTTATTCTGGGAAACTCAATGTCTTGATTTAAGGAATCCTTCAGGAACTTCGGACTCACAGTCCACCTCAACCACTGCAGTTACAGTGAAACACTGATTAGTATTTGGAGAGATGCTGTCGCATAAGGTATTCAAAGTCATTTAACACAATGTAGCTGCTACATAAATATTGTGTAGCTTTTATTTGCCAAATTCACATAAAACTTCCCTTTTTAATGTCCTTCCCTCATTGCTTGCAATCACCGTCCACATAAAAGTCACTAATTTAGGAAAACAATTAATCTGGAGATGTTACATTCTATGACAAGCCTCAGAGATTGCACAGAAATGAACCATATAACCCAAGAAGTCAACCCTTTGCAGAGCTCTGCCATGGGCAGTAACCGCCCCAAACCCCGAAACAGATTACAGAATCTGTAAACACCAAGCACTCTCAAAAGCTTTTCTGACAGCCAAAGAACTGTTAACAAACAGGTAATTTAGCCTCAGAAGTCATTAAAAACGTAATGCATTTCCAGAATTACATACACCCCAACACTGCCATTGTAAGTGATTTCTATATAGCAGTACAGCAACAGCTACCATAAAAGATGGGAGCAACAATTCCAGACAGTAATTTGTCCTTGGATCTTTCCCAGAGTCAGCATCTACATTTGTGCAAAACAAGAATGGGATAACAGGGCCTCTTGTCCAAAAGGAGTTACCTCTTCCTATCATATTAAAAAAAAAAAAAAAAAAAAGCCAAATTTACTCAAATCTTTTCTTCTTTTTCCTCACCAATAAAAAAAATCTACCATCCTGAACAAACTGAACTATATTAGAAAATTATATCAAGATTTTCAAGCTTGACCTCTCAGCTACCCATCTTCAAAGAAACTGCTGTCGTTACAACACACATCCAGCCCCTTAGTGTGATTTTTATAGTATTAGGAAGTCTTCTGTTCGATTTAAGTATTTTCTCATTTTTCCTCAATCAGCCAGAAGAAAAAAGAAGTCCCTGATCAACACAGAGCAAAAGAGAAGATTCTATCTATCTCAGTGTACACAGTCTTCTCACAGAAATCTCAAAAAAAAAAAAATTCAGAAGTGAATACAGCTCTATAATTATTATTCACAAAGTGTTTCCAGTGAGTTTTTTACTCATCTTTGGGAGATGCAGTCTTCTGCATCAATGTAAGACAACATTGTAAACACATTTGCAAACTGTATAGAGGGTTCTGAATTCATCATTGCATGGGGCAGTGATGTGGCTGATAGTCATCTCCCGATCAAAATTATCTTCTGGAATCCATGGCCCAGGACACAGACTATATACAAAAATGTTGATGCAGTTGTAGAGCAACACTAGAGAGTAAGAAGAGGTTGGGGCTTGTTTCTGTGTTTGTTTATTACAGATATACTGAGAGTCTTTTATTTGGATTCTGGATTTAGTTCTTCCTTCAGGCACAGCTAATAACCGGATGACAAACAGAGCATTAAAGCTACATGACTAGCTAAGCTTGTAAAGTCTTAATAAGAGATCCTTGGGGCAGCACAGCAGAGGCGTGCTGGAAAGCATTACACAAAAACTTAAGTGTTTGTTTGTCTTACAGCTATGGCAGGTCACTTCACTTCTCCTAGCTTCATCCCTCTCAGGAGGGGCTCAGGAAAGTGAAACCATTAACATTAAATAGATAACACGTTGCTGAATCTCAGCACAGACACCAGCCCAGTTCTCCATCACGCCGTTTTCCACACGCCAGCACAGCCAAGGGATGTTTGTGACAGCCCTCTCTGGGTATACTGGTCAGGAAGGTTCATTCAGCAAAACACGTGCCCACATGCCATCCGACTGGCAGCAGTCTTGAAGGAAATACACAGAACCATCAGCATAATCAGCTCAGCTGCAGGGCATGAAAAAAAAGGGGGTTTTTTTTTCCTTCCTTTTTTTTTACTGTACCAAATGCCAGTACTGTGGAAGCAATGAACACTCTGTGAGATTAGTGCAGTCATTTTACACTGCTCTGCATGCACTACACAACAGTTAGATGTCAGTGTGCTGAACTTTGCATTGTAAAAACAATATCAAAAAAGTGAAAATGTCTATAAACATTAAAGTGCTGCACTTCAAAAAAAAATTTTTTTTAAAAAAAGGCAGTTAAGCTCTTTATAACCTCAGGAAGAGTGGCAATGCCAAGCAGTCTACTGTAGAAACAACACTCTAAAGTTTGGATAGACTTAAAAATGTCAGGTTAAAAAAAGAAAACCAATAAACGTGATTCCATATATATGTATGAAACAATAAGAATTCTCCTCAGTCTGCTTATCCATGCCCAGGTGTCCTCTCATGGCCTGGGACAAGAGCAGAACTGCCTCTCACCCTGCCACACACACTTCATCATATGCATTTACTGAAGAGTTTACAGGGCAGGACAATAAAACAATTGCTGCAAGCAATCTCCTTCCCCTAAGATATATATTGAAAAACATGCAGCCTTTGAAACTGTATTTTCTGAGAAGTAAGGAGAAATAGAAAAGGAGGCACGTGAGCCCAAGCAGCTCAATCAGGAACAGAAGGGACCCCCATGAGCACACGGAGCTTACTGCTTCAGCAAGGAGGGAAGACACTTGCTCTCCTGGGTCTCTCTTCTCACAGATTAGCATTCACATCTGATCTTTCCCAGCACACAAGAGGTCTCACTGAAGTGCTGCAGGAAGATACAGTATTTTCCCTGCCACAGCTGAAAAAGCCAAGGGGAAACCATACCTTACCCCCTGCAAATTTTCAGAATTGGAAGCCTAAGATGAGCCAAGCTTCTCCAGCCTACTTTGACAGGCTAAATCAACACAAACTATACAACACAAGTTGGAGAAATAAATAGAGAACTGTCATAAAATCTACAGCCAGCAGCAGCCAGGGACAAAGTTTAAATCTCCAGTTAATAGCACCTACTACTTTCAGGGCTCACCACAGACTAAAACATTTCATCTCACCTTGGAAAAAAATACTGATTCCCAGGCTGAGAAGAGGACTTCATCCACCACTCCCATGGGCTGATACTGTCAGTATAGCAACCTTTTATCATGGCTATGCTCTAATCCACATTCCAAGACTTAAAACATTAAAAAAAAATGCACACTTATCCTTTAATATGTATAAAGCTCTACTTAAAGTTAGTAAGACTTGTTTGTTCTAATATTCACACCATGACTAGAAAGCACCTGCACTGTAAGACGGCAGTAATAACTCCAATCTAATCAAACTTTGTTTGCAAGTAGCACAAGTTTATCACTTCACCAAAGGATTGAACAGTATAACATCCACACAAACAGTGAATAATGTTCAAAGAAATAAAGAGCAGGGGCAATAAACCCCCCCAGGTAGAATGGCTTTCTATTACCCTTTGGCATGTTTATGATTTGGTTTAATATAAAGTTAGGTGATTTCTTTTTGCAATTTTTATTTTTATTTTTATTCAGCTTTTAGAAAGAGTTATATTATTTTCTAGGCATCGTATCAGCATTACCAATCATTAAAGTAGTATCTGCTTAACATGCCCTTGCTCATCAGCCTAACTTGAAACATGGTTTGACTTGGCAGCATGATGAGCAATTAGCTCCCTGTGCTTTCTATTGTGGTTAGGGCTATATGCCTCCGGGCTGCATTTACATACATTAGATAAACACAGGTGTCCCTACTGCTAAGATACCCATAAAACATTCTTTTAAGAACAGAATGAATCCACTCAACCTAAAAATGAGTCTAAACATTCTTAAATAATGATGGCATCTTCATTTTGAAGAAAACCAACTTCTAAGCATCCAAGACTTGAATATTATTAAGACTTCTAAGAGAAATATTCTACTGTCCCAACAGAGTACATATTTTATTTAAATTAGCATTACACCTAAGAGCTTTAGCACATATTTTCTTCTCAGGCAGTCCTCATTACTTTGTGACTCTTTTGTATCACCCTTAAATAACACTGTCACTAGCTAAATTAATTGAGTGTGCTATACTTACACATGATTTATACAGAACTGAAACATATATCGGTAGGCATATTTCTGTCCCAAGTCTGTAAATACAATTCCCTTTGGCATCAAAGGAATTATGTGCCTTTCTGCTGTGAATTTATAACAAGCTAATTTACATATGTGCACATTCCTGAGCTCTGGCACACACAACTTTGCACAAAGTTGGAAACCTCCATCTGCGAAAGGCACACTGTGCTTCACCCTGTTCTCCTGAACACTCCCCAAAGTCACCGCTAGGGTCACTTGGCATAGCTCATTATAGGTGCTCCCCTGCTTCTGGGAGGAGAGGAGAAAAAACGGATGGGAATAATAATACGCAATCTTGTTCAACAATCACATGACATGCATTGGAGCAGCTAGAGCTGTAGGAACTTAGGGACTTGCCTATATGAACAGAAGAACCCTTACCCTTACTGGCAAGGGCAAACAGGGAAGACCTGGGTACTAAAGGCCAGTCATGTCAATAAAGTGTCCCTGTACTTCCCATTGGTCTCTTATGTGTTATCCTAAGGAAGTTCCAAGGACTTCTCAAAAAATTTTGCAGCTACGAATGAACAAAGCAACAATCACAAAAGAAAATATATCATGTGAAGAAAATACGACTCTGAAATAAAATCAGCTGCCCGTCAGCTGAGGACAAATCAAACTATGGTAAGTGTGTTGGCTGCTAGGGTAGTGATGGTAACAGAGTAAGCCCACAAATAAGGAACTAGTAATTAGGGACCTAATGCCTGCAGCTTCACTCCTCTAATTTAGCTGCTCAGTGCCCTGGATTCTACTTGTTAATAGAAATATTTTTAAATGCAACTTCAAACCTAGCATTTTAAAAAATTCAAATATATTTTTCTACTTGCTTCACACAGTTCAGGCCTTGTTTCAGATTTAAAGGAATACTGGAGAAGTTTTCAGAAAACAAATCATCTGAAAATAAAGAATGAACCCCAAACTAACCATGAAGATGCAGACAGAAAAATTCCTCCCAAGCCCCCCATATAGATCCTCCTACAACCTTGGCTGCTGTAATACACTTCAGTGTCACACCATAGAAAAGTCCACAGCCCAGTAACCTGCACAGTCTCCCGTGCACTATATGTGAAGCCCTGCATCTCCAAATCACTGATCGAGAAGAGCAACTGTGCAGCTTGGGGCCAGCCTGTGCTGCCAGTTCCCTGGCCACCATGTGCATGCTAGTAGTGCTCCCGGGCTGCCCTGCCATGGGGCAAGCAGGACAGACACCTGTAACTTCTCTGGAAGTGAGGGATACTGGTTTGGGTCTCTCCCTCCCCTACAGGGCCATCATTTTCACAAAATGTTTTGCAACATCACACTTCCAGCTACGCTGGCTTATGTTACAACTAGCCAGAGCTTGAAAGCTAGAGGAATTTGTCAAGCAGCGCAATCATCTAAGGACTCATAACCAAACACAAGGACTTCCTTCATTGCCACACTGCAGTCATCTCCTCAAGGAGCCTCCAAGGGAGAGAAACACAAGCTCCTACTCAGTCGGATTCAAGGAGCCCTGCAGGACTAGCTCAGAAACGAGCATGGTGCTGCTGGGGCTTCTGTGGTAAGTAAAGCAATGCCAGGCAAGGAGAGGGCAGTGCTTTTCGAGAGAGGCGCTTACACAAAAAAAATTGCCATCTTGTAAAATTATCCTTTCTTCATCCTCATGGTTTTAGGCGTTATATTACCCACTGGGCTGTGCTTAAACACATTCACAACGGAGTCAGGCATACGTGATACCGATCACTGCTGGCAGGATATATAAGGGTTATTATATTCTCACCCCATTTTTTATATTATTCTCTAAGCATCTGCTATTTGCCACTGTTGGAGACAGGATACAAGGCTGTCAGTAATTGTTATGTCAGGGAAACAAATGGACTGTTCAATAAAAAAACTGTGAAAAAAAGAAGATGGCAAAAAGACAGAGAAATAAGTATTCAAGGTGGAATCATAGAGCCCTGGAGATAAGGACAAGGGGTGCTCAATGAATAAGAAATGCCTGGGTGAGCACTGAGGGGATGGGAAATAGAAAGCAACATGGTAGGAGGAGGAAAGGTTTTACTCCATATTTCCGCTAGAAGGGAAGTACCTCAAAGGAGGAGCAATGGAAAAAGATGATCAAGCTAAGGAAAAGACCTGGATGCCAACAGTGTGAGGTGAGGAGCTGAACAGGAGAGTTTTTGATGGACCACAAAGGTATATTATTCCAGCAGTTATAAGTGGACAAGATGGTTATCCAGCCCGGACGTGAGCCCCAGATCAACATCACAGAGCAATTGCTAGTGGACTGAACTCCTAAGGAATGAAAAAAAAAGTAATTAAACTAAACACCAGCAGGAAAACAAAAAATGACAAAAAGTATGAGTGTTCTGGTTTTGTGTGGTGGGTTTTTTTGGTAACAGGGAGGGCCTACAGTGATGGCTCCTGTGAGTAACTGCTAGAAGTTCCCCTGGCTCCAAGGTTTTGGTAGCAGGGGAGGAGACTAGAGATGGTCCCTGTGAGAAACTGCTGGAATTTTCCCCAGCTCCAAATCGGACCCACGTCTGGTCAACGTTGAGCCCATCAGTGCCTCTGTGAATTACATATTTAAGAGGGGGCACAGTGTGTGGAGCAGTGGCATGGCCCCAGGCAGGGTC
>NW_010135455.1:99248-107026 GCF_000699245.1 Pterocles gutturalis
CCGCCAAGCCCTGGGAAAAGCCGACCCAGCACCCCCCGTGCCCAAGAGCCAGGAGTTTCTCAGGAGCCAGCGAAAGAACCTCTGGCGGAGAGAGGAGCAGGATGTGAGAGAGACAACTACGCAGACACAAAGATCAGTGAAAAGAAAGGAGAGGGAGGAGATGCTGGAGCAGAGATTCCCCTGCAGCCCGTGGTGCAGATCGTGGTGACTCACATTGTCCCCGCACAAATTCATGGAACTTGATACCTCATGGAGATTTAATGGTGGAGCAGACACCACTCTGTAGCCCGTGGAGGACTCCACGCTGGAGGAGGTGGCTGTGCATGAAAGAAGCTGTGACTCCGTGGGAGGGACCTATGCCAGAGCCATTAGTGGAGAACTGCGGCCTGTGGGAAGGACTCACATTGCAGTAGTTTGTGAAGGACTCTCCAGTGAGAGGGACCCCATGCTGGAGCACGGAAGACTGTGAGGAGCCCTCCCCTTGGCAGAGACAAATTTGGAACAAAGCCTTTGAGCCTGGGAAGACAAGAGAGGTCAGGGAGAGGTGCCTTTTAAGATGTACTTATTTTTCTCAGGATCTTATTCTGGTTTTGATTGTTGACAAATTAAATTGCTGTTTTGTGTTTTCCCCAAGTCGACACTGTTTCTTGCCCATGATCATAAGTGGTGAGTGAACCCTCCCTGTCCTTGCCTCAACCCACGAGGCTTTTTTTACCTTTTGTTCTCCTGATTCTCCTCCCCACCCATCCAGAGGGAAGGAGAGAGCAAGAGGGTCTGTGGTGCTTATTGCTGGATGGCCTTAAACCACAACAATGGGAAAACTGCAGAGTGCTCAAATACCAAATTTGTAATTTGTTTTATCTTTATCATGGGTAATTTTATCATTACCTCAACAGCAACAGATATCTGTTCAGTCTTCCTAGAAAACACCACCCAATGGCCATCAGGAAGCAGAAAGCAGTAGAGACAGTTGCGACTGCAGGGAACCCTGTATCTGCATGTGATGGGAACCTCAATCAGCCCTCTTGGATAATCCTGAAATTATTTTTAGTGCACTTAATAAAGTGGGGGGAAAGGGGAGGGCAGGAATGTGCCAGCATTGCAGGCTTGTTTTTTTGCAGACAGCTCAGTGACATGCTACATACTGACTGTAAGAAAATCATTACATTAAATTACTACAGAACACTTCAAAAATCACTGACAATTGATGAGATTTACTCTTAATGAGGAACCATCAGTGAATGGAAGTGCTTTTAACTGGGCCTACAGAGACAGGTTTCTCAGTCCAATGCAACTCAGAACTGGCTTAAATGATAAATATTGTCAAACTCAGGTGGCTACAGCCAAACAGCTCAGTCACCTTATTATGCCTCGCCCTGTCAAAGATCAGACACTGTAATGCAGGAAAACACAAGTCTACTTGTCTAGGATCAAAGAATGCAATGAAATGATCTACCCTACTTATAGAGGGGTGAACCGTATGTCGGAAGTCAGAGACTTAAAAATATATACAGGAGTCAGGGCAGATAAGTCGAACATGAGGTTCCAGGGCCATGCTGGAGCTACAGGATCTAATGACACACTTGGACATTTGAAGAGAGGCAATTTTGTCCAAGGTTAAAAAGGTGATATTGTTTTTGTGTAAGGTGTTAGTGAGAGTATTAGTAGAATGTGGTGTTCTTCTGTCCCAGAACAGCCACCTCTGATTTCCATGGTTCAAAAAGATGCTGAAAAACTAGGAGATAAATGTATAGGTTTTGAGGACTGGAAACAGATTTTGTGAGAAGAGTTTAAATGATACGATCACTGTAGTAAAAAGAAGGCTGAACAATGATTTGTCCACATCATGGGAAATGATTTCCATTACTAGCAGGCTCCTTAATTAAGTAGACAAAGGAAGAAGAAGATTCAACATATGGACCAAGGAAATAAACTCAGATTGGATTTTTTTTTTTAAATCACTGGAAATAATTACTCACTGAAACAACAACCCTCAGGACACTTTTGACTCCCAGTTATCTGCACTCTTTAAATAAGGCTGAATATGCTTTTGAAAGGTAAGTAGAAATTGCTGGATGAAATTTCTATAGCCTGTGTTATCAGGAGGTCAAACAACATGAAGCTAATAATATTGTATGTCTTACAGAACCAAGGACTGCTAGACAGTATTTGCCATATCGACACCACAATGCTCAGACTTATACGCTTACATGAGGTTTTGTATTTACACACAATTTCCAAAAACAGAGAAGGTGATGATTCACATTTAAAAACAGGTAAGTTATCAAGATGAGAGACCTCTTTGATACAGATGTATTCACATTTATTCCAGCCTGCAGCTATGATTTTATTGTCATAAGCCAAGCACATAATACTGGGTACCACACAATCTAAAAATACAGGAATTTCTAAATAGACCCCATATTAAAATTAAACCATAACTGTAAGAGTTTCAGTAGACCTACAACAAGCCCCCACTAGAATGATTAAAATTACAGTCTTTCAAATAAAAATGTCCACAATAGCTGTTTGCAAACCACTATATACATTAAACTGTAGATAATTAATATGCTTCTGCAATCTTTTTTATTTTTTCCTTTGCAAGCAATAGCTGTTATAAAATCATACAGAAGCCCAGAGCTTCCTGAACATTGCATATACTGAAAAAGAACAGAGCTAGGCATTCATGGTCAAATGCTACAAGTCTTGGCATGAAAGCACACTCCTGAATTCCACATTTTGGCTGAACCAAGCCTGCTGGGTAAGTCCCAAATATAAAATGTTTTATGGGACAAATCTCATGCTACCGGTCTTCTCTCTGCAATAGTAACTCCCTGCATACAATCAAAGTGGAGGGGAAGCAGGCAGGAGCAGGAGATCCGCAAAGCCCACTGACACAGACACACATCATCCACATCAGTCTCTAAACAGACACATATTTTCCCACTTCAGTTTCACCATAAAGCCTGGAGTGCACAAGTCTGGAAGATTTTATTGCTATTTAACAGGTGAGGGAAAGCATGACTTGTAGTACCCATCAAAGACATTGTATTTATGACCAAGTAGCAATACCAGGTCTTAGTGAGCAGAAACATAAGGGGTATCTGCTATTGGGATGCTCAGTGGCAAACAGCAGCACATACTTCACAGTCACACTCAATAATATGGATTGACAAAGCGACTCAGGTTCAGTAAGGCAGAGTTAAACCTGCAGGGTCGGATCCTCCACTGTGGCTCTCATTTCCACCAAACCCATCAAAGGTGCCTGGAGCAGCCCAGGTGGAGCTGAGCAGTTTGCTGGATGAGGACTGAAACCAGCGGCCGTTGCTTGGTAGGGTTCATTTCATCTAGTGCTGCAGCCAGCCACCCACCCCAAGCCAGTTACACAGGCTCCATCTGCATGACTAGAGAGGACTGGGCATTTCTAGACTGCGATTAATCTGATCTTACTGCAGACTCCTAAAATAAGTATGGAGAATGGCTTCCTCAGAGTGCCTTTTTCCTCTGCTGTGAAGTCTAAACAACAAACTCCAATGTAAATGTTTGCAGTGTCAGATCAACGCCTTTGTTTTTCAGTGCTGGGTTATTACATCCATAACAAACAGTGAGATCTTTCCTAAGGTCACCACCTCAGAAATAAAGCGGGGACAGAGCAGGGAGACCAGCTTTCCCCTGCTTGAGTTGGAACCAAAGTTAATTATTTGCTGCCTAATATCTGTGTCAAAAAAAAGACCAAAATACCAAAAACTGGTTAGGTTACCAGAACCTCACAGTATCTGTCCCACTGTCCAGGAGACTGAAGCAATGCTCAACTTGTGTCCTGGCTGGAGATCAAAGCAGCTGAAGTAGTTTCTGTGCAACCTGAGTTCACAGATTGCAGTCTGAGGGTGGAAACATTTTGGGTGATAGCGGGGGTACCTGTATCGTGTCCACTACTACCTAGCTCACAAATAAACTGCAATTTTAGTGTGCAACAACTTCCCAGCTCTGTCTGTCCCCTTATCTACTGTGCAGAAATCATGGAATTCATTCAATATTTATAGCGAGGAAAGAGTATTTCAGTGATGGGAGAAGTGGTGTCATTCCTCCAATGTTTATTGACTTTTAGGGCTAGAATGTACAATTTAACTGCTGGGACATATAATTTCTATTCATGCTGCATTACACAGAAGTGCACGCACAACAATCCATGTCGTCTGAACAAAGGTAGCAAGATCCTTGAACACATGCCACTGCAGCTCCAAAGTAAAATTACAGTCCCTTGACCATTTTATGATCTCCGATGATTACAGCATTTGCATTGGGCTGACAGTTCAAATTAATCTGATTTTCAAAAGTTATAACGTTTAATCAGGATTAGCAATAAAAATGATAGCATCTGCCCTGAAACAGGGCAGGGGGGAGAAATAACCTTCTGGAACAGTAAACAATAGGTAGCAGCTGCATTTTATCTTTGGCTGTAAAGTCACTCGATACTTTTGCACCTCAAAACATTCTTACTTTGATGTGGTGTAAAACCCTCTGTACAATACAGGTCCCTTTCTACGCATTTTCTAAGTGACTAAATCCTAGCACTCCATTTTGACTTTTACTGCCTTTCAGACTGGTGAGAGCCATATAATGATTCATCACTAAAGTAGTCTTTAAGCAGCTTTGTTCCTATTTGCTGCTATATAGATTAAATAGAAATTGCTCTTTGAATTCACCTCTAAAGTCAGACTCAATCTTTTATCTAACAAGAATGGTATCTCCAGTCATCATCTGAATGCAGCAAAGTGAGAAAAATGTTTTGCATAATATAAATATCTGCATTCACTAAGGGGAGGCTGATGCCACCACCTACTGTGAACACATTTTGTAAGTGGTACAAACCCAGGTAGATTTCAGATGCAGTGTATCAGTGCAGTATCTTAAAGATACTCTATGCACTATCAGAAAGACACAGTTTCATCTTTGACTCAACAGTTTCTGGACCACAGGCTTTGATCACCTGTAGCTAGTTTACAAGCAGCATCCAAAGCATAAAAGTGCAATGGTCACTGAAAGACTGCAGGCACCTAATGACTGGCTTTCATTTATCTCCCCACAGAAACCAGGGAAATCACTCCCTAGCAAATAGTTCTTGAAGATTCAGTGTATTCCCTTTGCACTTGTTAGCCATTCCCTGCACCACCTGTGACTGCCAAGCAGCACATGACTTGCCAGCTGTCCCAGCATGGCTTGCCAGGCACAGGACCTGATGGATAAGGTCAGGTATTTGTCTGCAAAAAGGCAAACCCCACAGGGATCCCAGCATCGCTGCTGCTAGGTCACCGCTGGGCCCAGATGAGTGTCAAGCTTAGCCCCATCTTGCAGCAGAGCAGCTGTAGGGCATGTCAAGGAGCACCCTGCCCTGGCTCTGTGAGATGGGCAGTTATGTGACTGTCGGGCAGCAGAAGGTATCGGTACAGTGCATGTGACACACAATGCTGACCAGCCCCCATTTAATAAATTACAATTTTTAAAATTACCATTATTAGCTCTAGCAAATAGCTCTCGACTTCCACATAATTGGAGTTTAATGCAAAACTTTATTACTGACCAGAAAGGCTGCTTAGAAATAATCAGTAGTTCAAATGTACTGGCTTGATTTCCTGAGCGGATGGGAGCACGGCTGTAAGGCACGTATTCCCATCCGCTCCCTCACACCACGCCACATGTGAATACGCTCCAACATTTTGCTCGTTTCACAAAAGTACTGTTTGAAAAATGCAACTGCTGGAATAGGGACACAAAGATGACCAAAACAGTTGCTGGCCAGCAAGCACAAAATTAATTTTGAATTTTGAAAGCATGTTTCTGAGAAGTATTTTACCTTAATTCAGCCAGTTCTAATCACTATTCTGCCTGTGTGCAAAGAGCAGTAAATGGCATGACTACCATATAATTCTTCTAGTGTTTCCTGCACAGGCAATTGAGTTATTTAACACTCACCACCTTTTATAAGTGTTCATCTAGAGAGAAGTCATTCAGATGACCTTACACCAGTATTACACCGGTGAGACTCCACTGGTATTCGTACATTTATGTTTTCACCTATCTGAGTGAAGCCAGGAGATTTTTCTCCTCTTTGTGGGAGAAACGAGTGTTGCTATGGAGCACTGCTGCCCAGCTCTACCTAGTATTTGAGTAAGAAGGGAACCTCTTTCCCAGGACAGAGAGGAGCAGCTACTCCCCAGGTATCATCGCAGCCTCTGTCCCCAGCAGAGGCTGTGGCTTCTTGATTCATACACAGCAGTGAATCCACCAGACCCACTTCTGCTCCTCCACCTCCAACACAGAGGTCTTGCAGAGCAGCAGAGGTCTTCTCTACATCCCAAAGGAGGATGCACAAGTGTCTTGTTCTCGTAAAAAGGAAACGTTCTTGCCTGCATTTGGACCCAAATTACAGCTAAAAAAGGGGAATTCTTCTCCAGCCTTCCTTAAGAGATATGTCAGCGTTGAGTCAAGCATAGCACAACAGCCCTGGGGAAGTTGAGGAAGCAATAATAAATGCTCTGACCAAACTGTTCAGGTAGCAGCACATTCCAGTCAGGAAGCCCTGACTAAGGAAAACAAAAGTGACTAAAAAGATTTGAAGTGCAGATGACAGTCCTGCTCTTTTCCTGAAGAGTGCAGTTATGAATGACACATTTGTTTTGCTGGGATGCCACAAAAACACTTCTGAAACTGTTACATAGCAATGGCACTGTTGGCTGTTCTATCTCAATAAATCTGCAATGCCAGAAACATGCAAAAATCTCTCTCTGCGTGATCCAGGCACATAATCTGGGCAGCACCTACCTATTCTGCACGGCCAGGTTTCCTTGGCAAGGTCTGTGCTCGTGTGCTCAGGAGCCAACACGCAAACACACACACATGTAGGTCAACCAGGAGAATCAAATCAAATATGTATCCAATGCCCAACACCTTGGTTTTCTGGGGGAAATTGTTTGAAAACTTCCCTTTCAGATTAATCTTTACAGAGTAAAGCTCCCACTGGAGGTCTCAAGACAAACCAAAAATGCATGCCCCGTCAGTGAGAAAGGAACAGCATTAGCTGCTACTGATCTTGTTAGGGATTTCCCAAGAAAGCACCTTCCTAAACAAGCCGAAGGAAATTTCATGGCACTGGTAGTTTTTCTCTACCAGGTACTGGTGCAGAAAATCCTCAAGCAAAGGTTGTAGATGGTAAAGCAGTTAGCAGGGATGAAGAAGATTCCTCTCCACAGACCAAGGAAAGCAAAACACAAACACCAGACTCATACACAGGCTGTTTCTAAAACAAATTTCCTTTTCTACTTCCAAACACCAAGATCAACCCTTAGGATCTTAAAATTCCCTCTCTCCCAGAGAAGAGCACCTCTGCCCTTCCTTTTAGTGTAATCTCACACCTCCCTGTCAGCAGCACTTCCGCTCTCCCTGTGGGTGTCCTCTGTCCTCCCCACGTCCACGGGAGCAGGATGAAGGGACCTGTAGAGTGCAGTGTGTCCCTGATTCGGAACCAAAGCATACTGCAGCCAGCCCCTTCGAAAGGTCATATGCCAAGAAGAAGCAAAAGCTCCCAGGTGCATTTCACAGAGACCAAGGCAAGCTTGTTCCAATTAAGTGCAACAACTTTATTGCCAGGCAGGAAAGGTATCACTTAGGTATGCTCTCTTCTCCCTGCTGCACACACAAAAACCACACACACATATTTCTGTCTGGCATTAAGCTACAAATTAAACCAAATTCCCACTGAAATATATATATATATATAT
>NW_010135456.1:0-17789 GCF_000699245.1 Pterocles gutturalis
CTGTAGCCCCGTTTGGAAAAAGGACTCACGTCAGAGAAGTTCCAGAGAAGGACTCTCAACGTGAATAAGGGACTCCACGTGGCAGCCGGGAAAGACTGTGAGGAGGAAGGAGCGGCAGACTGACTGCACCACCCCCTCCCTGCCCCCCCGTGCTGCCCCAGGGGGAACAGGAGAAGGTACAGAGCAAAGCCTTTGGGCTTTGGGAAGAAGGGAGGGGTGGGGGAGATGTGCCTTTTAAAGATGTGGTTTCTCTCTTTCAATATCTTGCTTCTTGTTGTAAATAGTTAATAAATTCAGTTGTTTTCTTGTTCTTCACAAGTCGTGTCGGTTTCTTGCCCGTGACCCTAAGTGGTGAGTGAAACCCTCTCTGTCCCTGCCTCAGCCCACCAGGGGTTTAGCAAAGACTGTCTCCGTGGTTTTATAAACCACGACAAGTATACAGCTGAGACAGTAAAGGGGCATTACTTATGTCCACACACTATTGACATCAACGTACGGTGAGAGGGATTTGCCCCAGCAAGCCGCCACTACTGCTCCTCTCCAGCCACAGGCACGGGTTGGGCAGCTGCTGTCAAGAGAGCATCATGACCGCTGAATCCCTTCAGCTGTGGACAGAGGCTGGACAGAGGCCGTTCAACCCTGTTCACTTGTATTTTACGTCAAGTTCAGAACAATATAGGTATTTGCTGACTGATATCTACGCCATTCAACTCACAGGATTGTCCACGTCCTTTTGATTTATATTTTGTGTCCTACACACAGGTTAAAAGATGCATCTTCTGTCTAGGCTTTTAATTTGTAAGCTGTGCAACTGGAATACGAGGGGTTTCTGACCCAGAATTTCACGATCTGGTATCAATTTTGCATAGGAACATGGGATAATGTCTACTTCCTTTTTCCTTTTTTCTTTTACTCACTAAAGGCAAAAACATGAATCTGTGCATTTTAACGCAGCTCTCTGAAATGCATGGCCATATAATTGCAATCTATCGGACTGAAAATTAAATCTAAAATTAGACATAAAAATCACAACATTACCAGTCCTGGATTTAAGGCTTATATTGCTGTGAATTTACAGGAAAATATTTAAGAATCAATTTAAATGCTAATGAACTGTTTTGCCGTAAAACTAGATAGTAGTCAATAGCTGCATCAGAGCCTTAGTATTGGTCTTCCCTTCGTCAGACTTCATTTGTGACATTGTGTACATAAATTCACGAGTGTTGCTGTGTATCACAGAGCTATGTACCACAGTACAGCAAAAAGGGACTTCTCTGAGACCCTACAGAAACCAAGTTCTCAAAAACTGAGCTCGTCCATGTGGATGACACCAAGCTGTTTAGCGTGGTTGACACGCAGGAGGGAAGAGATGCCATCCAGAGGGACCTTGACAGGCTTGAGAGGTGGGCCCATGCAAACCTCATGAAGTTCTTGCAGGTCTTCCACACGGGTCGGGGCAACCTCAGGCACAAATACAGGCTGGGTGCAGAATGGATTGAGAGCAGCCCTGAAGAGACGGACTTGGGGGTGCTGGTTGATGAGGAGCTCAACATGAGCCGCCAGTGTGCACTTGCAGCCCAGAAAGCCAACTGTGTCCTGGGCTGCATCAAAAGAAACGTGACCAGTAGGTTGAAGGAGGTGATTCTCCCCCTCTACTCTGCTCTTGTGAGACCCCACCTGGAGTACTGCTCTGGTGTCCCCAACATAAGAAAGACCTGGACATGTTGGAGCAGTTCCAGAGGAGCCCACAAAGATGGTCAGAGGGCTGGAGCACCTCCCATATGAAGACAGGCTGAGAGAGTTGGGGTTGTTCAGCCTGGAGAAGAGAAGACTCCGGGGACACCTCACAGCAGCCCTCCAGTACTTCAAGGGGGCCTACAGGAGAGATGGGGCGGGACTCTTTATCAGGGAGTGTAGTGATAGAACGAGGGGTAATGGGTATAAGCTGAAAGACGGTAGATTTAGACTAGATAGTAGGAAGAAATTTTTTACTGTGAGGGTGGTGAGGCACTGGAACAGGTTGCCCAGGAAAGTTGTGGATGCCCCATCCCTGGAGGTGTTCAAGGCCAGGCTGGATGAGGCTTTGAGCAACCTGGTCTAGTAGGAGGTGTCCCTGCCTATGGCAGGGGGGCTGGGACTAGATGGGCTTTTAGGGTCCTTCTAGCCATTCTATGATTCTATGATTCTGTGACTTTGGAAACCTGACTGTAGAGCCAGAGATGAACTCATGGAAACCTAAGGAAGCGATAAAGGCAGGAGTATGTCTCTTCCTCCCCTGTATCTTGTGGCTTGCTGTGTTCCCCAGCTTTGCCTATAGGATGTCCCCTATAGTCTGCAGACCTCGAAACAGTCCTCCTTGGATCCCTCTGCCAGATTTGTGCTGTCCCTTTGGGTTGCACTTCTTCAGGGACCACAGGCACTTCCTGCTGTGGGCAGTGGTAGGGTTACAGTCCATTAGAGCCTATTTAGATTTAATTTGGGACCAACTGTGAAAGGCACCATGGTTGGGCCCTAGTCAATTTGATTTGGTGTCACAACAGTGTGGCAGGGAAACCTTGTCCCTGCCAGAGGGCACACAAGCCAGGGAGCAGAGAGAGACACCTCCGCTCCCCTTCTGTAGGCAGAGGGAGGGATGGGACACCATGGCCATCCCACTCTCAGTGTCTCCATGAGCTCAACAGCCTCGGGTGGGATGGAGATGTGGGGACGTCTGCCTGCACTGCTTCTGAACAATTGGAGGCTCATTTTCATCATGTTGATTGTTCATCATGTTGATTGTTAGTGGGTTTGGAATTTAAATATTAAAGGACAGTCTCAGAATTAAGCAGGCAGAAACCCTAGTCCTTTTTCATTAAGAAAACATCTGGAGGCTTTTTTGCCCTCTTCCCCAAACAAGATTTGAAAAGACAAGTTATCCTCATGAAATCTTACAAACGCCCACAAGACAATTTTGCTTTGAAGTATCAATGTGACAGGGCAAAAGCGGAACAATTTGATACTAATGATTTCAGTCACCATCCTAATGCTTCATGTTTTAAAGATCATTTTGCAATAAAGACATCATGATTTTACAGTCACATTAGAATAATAAACTGTAGCACTTATGGAGTACTTTTTCTCTAAAATGTGAAATAAATTGGAGCAATAAGTGTTTTTCTCATTTTAGAGTTGGAGAAACTGAGGCCCAAGGACATGACTTTCTCACAGCACAGTCTGGGAGAACCTCACCTGCCTTCTGGTTCTGGGTCTGCCCTTTGGGTCATCCTGTACTTCACCTGCTAGTCCAGACAAGATGACTGATGACAACTCTCTGCAGGAGAGAGCAGATGCAGATTGATATTCTCTCTCCCTTCCTTGTAACTTTAGGCACTTCACTAAGGCATCTCAAATAGGAGCATGGAAACTCACATTAGGAGAAAATAAAACCAGAAAGAAGATGTGACAAGGACTATTCACAATAGACAAGATGAATACAATTCACCAGACCACCTGATAATTTCTGGAGGGAGGTGGGGTGGCCACAGATTCACCTTTCCCCATGATTTTTGCTGACACTTTCTCTGTCCCTTTGTCTACATGAGAGAAGCAGCAGTTTTGTCACTGACCCAGGCAGCTGCAGCTTACTCTGCTCCAACCAGAGGCCCCATCACTGGCGTTATGGGCACTGACAAGTGGGAACCACACAGACATGCTGCTTCTACCAAGCACCTGAGTGCAGGGAGGGCAAGGATCGGAGTCTGTTGGTATGTCAAATTTCTAATTTAGAGTCACCAGCCTCCAACGTGACACGATTTATTATTCATCTGGAAATTTTCTTCCCTAACGTTCTTTTCTTTTACTGTCACCCAGTAAGCAAAAGTGTACATTTCCCTCCCTGAAGCTCCATTGACATCTCTGCTAATAAGCAGGTCTTAGGTTGCGACAAAAGAGAAAGAAATGGTTACAAACCAGGTCCCGGAGCACTCGTCAATATTTACAGGCATATGAAAATAATTTATCTTAGACCATCTACATTTAAACCACAGCAATGCAAATGAGGCACTGCTTACATTGCGACTAGTAAGGATGGGATATATACATTTGGGTGTTCTCTAGTAGAAGGCTGTTCCTCCTCCAGAAATCTTTCCTTTTGGTGCTCTCCTGGCATGTCACAGTAAGATATAGTCAGGCAGTCAGTCAGGAAAGGCAATACAAAATACAGAGCAGGTTTCCTAGCTCAGAAGTAGTTGTATGTTGCATAAAATTTTGGCAGAGGAACGAAGAGAGGAAAAGCTCTTTGCAGCAGTTGTTTACCGTCAGAGCCTCTGTTGCTCTCTTTCATGGCAGTTACCCAGCAAGGTGTAAGCACTGAGCTGATTTAAAAGATTGATCCAGATAAAATATTTAAGGCAGCATTTGAAACGAACATTTCACCCTCCACCCTTCTCCAAAACATGATCCTGTGTGTTGCATGCTGGGGGTAGGGTGGGGTGGGGAGCGGAAACAGAAGGAAAACTCCTAAACTGAAGCAGTTACCAGAGGCTTTCATCTCGAGACGTTGTAATGCCAAGATAATGTTTTGTTGCAGGGTGCACACCGGGGAGGAAGAGGGCAGCCTGCCTCCCCGTGCCCAGGGAAAGGACCTGCGGGCGCTCTCGCTGCGACAGTCGTGCAGTCTCGCCTGGCAGCCTGGCCCTGGGACACATTCAAAGCCGTCCAGAGCATCAGGTGGCACATCAGAGAGCAGAATGCAATTTCAGCCGCAGGATTGCTTCTGGTAGCGGCATTCATTGCCAGTTCAAGATTGTCAGCCTCCCGAACTGAATTTAGTCTCTCCCATTAACCACAGCAATCTTTATGCTAGGTATCATTTGCAGAATTGTCTGGAAAGATTTAGATCATCATTTCATCAAGTTCCCTGGATCTGAATCTTTGTCTTTATTTATCTTTGCATAACTGAGGAATGCACCAAGGGCTGGTCTAGGAGTACTGGCTACTCTCAGGAATAAGGAAAAGTCCCATAAGTGTAGAGATAATTTCACTACGTCTTGGATGTGTGAGATGTGGGAGGACAGCCCCCTTCTTTTTTGCCACTTGCTTATGGTGCTGTGTATGAAAATGATTTCCAAATGATGAAAGTATTTGCCAGGAGTAGACAGGTTGTTATGAATGGCATCACTTTTGAGTTCTGCTTATAATTAGCCTCCTTCCCTGCGCACTTTTTCCTTTTTTTTTTTTTTTACTTTTTATTTTTAGGGCTTGTATCTGGTACGTTTCTTTCCCTTACATGAAAGACTTAATAGTCCATTCCTTGATTTCCATGTTAATTAAGCACGTGGCTTCTCTCAATAACTGCCACATCCTTGCTTACTTAATATGTACTTTTGTACCCTTAGCAATGATCTGATAACATTATCAGAGCAAAATACATAGAACAAGAAACTGTGAGGATTAGATATCAAGGAGGACACTGTAGGGATCGTGTTAATTGAGGCAATCAGCAAGATTAAGATAAATCTTGCTGCTTCTTCATATAGGTCTTAGTGGCACAATGCAGAGCCCAAAGCACTTTACCTGCTGTACAATGCGGTTAAGTCACTTTCTTCCCCAGGGTGTATAATCTAATCTTCTAGATAAAACACTCAGCAGAGTGAAACCAGCTGGTGCCAAAAGCTGTATTTCTAAGATACAGCATCTGTGTAAGGTTTTAAATACTACTAAAAATAGTGAAGACAAATAAAAGTTGTAATTTGGTGTTTATGTGCGTACCCACAGAGACAGACAGAAGTGTGTGCATGTGTGTGTTGTGTGTGTGTGAACGCACAGGCTGGCCTGAGCTAGGGTGATGCTGCTCCAACTCCAAGAGGGAGGTTTGCCCAGGCAATCTCCAGAGGTGTCTCTAAACAATATTTCCTTCATTTTCTGATAGAATCCATGGGAGAAGGGGTGCTGCAATTTGAGATTATCATTCTAAAAAAGATAATTTCTGGTTTAAGAACATTGGCTTTCCCCCCCCCCCCCCCCCTTTTTTTTTTTTTTTTTTTTTTTTTTTTTTTTTTTTTTTTTTTTTTTTTAATAAAAGGCTTCTTTCTGCAATTAAAATGAAGATGCCTCTGCAGGAAATTATTTTGCATGAATAGGCTTTGAATAATTGAGCTGTTGTCAAGAAAAAAAAAAAAAAGTAGGCACTACCCAAACCGTTTTCGAATCAATTCTTGACAGAGTTCTTCAAAAGGAGATAAACATTGCTCCTGTAATGATTTGACACATGACCTTGCACTTGAAGTGCCAAGCAAAGTGAAAAATAACACACTCAAACAAGAAAAAGTGCTGATTTTGATTCCCAAAATAATATTTTTCTATCTAGAAATATTTCTGCTGTGGGCAAGCATGCACATACAGAGAGAAAGTTAAGATTTTCCTTCAGCAATATGTGACATTTCCCTCTCAACTAGATAACTGAGAGGCTATTTGGGCTCACCAAAAACACTTCCGCACCTCTGGGAGCAATACAGCTCAAAAGCAATTCAGGAGGAAGGATAAGTTTTGCAGTCGAGGCAGAAGATTAAGAGGGAGACTTCAGTTCGACTCTGCCCTGCCTGATCTCTGAGCCAGCCTCTTCCTCCCTTTGAGCATCCTTCCAGGGCAGGGTTACATGGACCAGGGTCTCCCTTTTGGCTGGAGACCCTCTTCCACCTCCTGTGTCGCCAGAGTCCTTGTTTTCCATGAGTTTGTAGACTGACGGGAGTTTGGGAAACGAGCCAGAGGAACTGAAAGTAATCACTAATGGAAAGAAATCCAGTATAACTGACCTTCTGAAACCACCTGCAAGGCTTTGTACAATGGCAGTGTTAAAAGTTCTGGATAGAACCTGCCTGGCAGGGCACAGGTTGTGAGAGGGGAGGGGACACGTTCTCCACCATTACTGGTCTGGGGACATCGGGCGTCTCAGAGGCAGCAAACCTCTACCGCCTGTGTGTCAGGGAACTGCGTCATAAACTGCACCTGCCTTTGAAACCAAACAGGTGTTCTTCAGAGAGGCAGGACCCTCTGCAGCCCTGGTCTGGGTGCAGACTGGTGTCCTTCTTTGGCACGGGCTGTGCGGCAAGGAAATCTGTGCTGATACAGAAAGCACAGGTTGGCCAGGGACAGCTGCCATTACTGTCCTGACAAGCTGTGTAACTCCAAGTACCACGTACTCTCAGTACTTAAAGACACCAGTTTCCCAAACTGAGAAAAGTCACATGTGAAACGGAGTGTAAAAATTATTAGGAGGAAGCACATATTAAATGGCCAAAAAGCCATTACTTCACGGTAAAGGAGCTGAATAATATTGGTGAAAAACCCATTCTCTTTCAGCGGAAGAATGAAGGCAGGAATAACGAATTAAAAAGCAATATGCAACATATGGGAAAAAGGGGGAGGTAATAAAAATCCATATAAATAAGGGTTTATGAAGTGTAGAAAATTGATAAAGGATACTAAAGGCATCAGAAAAAAGTCCATGGCTGCTCAGGCTTTGTTTAAGAAGAAAGGTTTCTTGAAAACTTATGCATAATAGCAGAAAAACTATCTCATTACTAGATGGAGACAGCCAAGTCATTAATAATGATGAGGAAAAACCCAAAACTGTTCAACAATTACTTCTGCTCTCTATTTGGAATAATGTCTTTTCTGATGTATTGCTAATTAAGAAAGATATTGAACAACTTGCACTAGGGTTAACCATTTTTGAAATCTGAAGATCCACAAAAGTGACCCCCAAGAGTCAATGCAGGATATTTTTAGCTTGTGTGTGTAAATTTTTAATAAGTCAGGAAATAATGGGGAGATTCTCAAAGGTCAATGTCAATATTGTGTAAAAATTCCAAGACAAATGAAACTGCCCAGGTAAATATAGTCCAGTTTACTTGATACCAGTCACAGGCAAAGTAGTGGAGAAACTGATGGAAGATTTAATTAATAAAGAATTAGAAGGTAGGAGGATAATTAATATGGCCTTACTGAGAAGGGGGTTGTGATTTCAGACTGACCACCTATGGTGGGAACTGTGGTTGATAGAGGGTAACCAGGCAGGACCAATCCGATTAACTCACAAGACTCCAGTGTGCAGGTCACCCGGGATCAAGGCACCAAAGACCAAGTGTTGCTTCCCCTCAGCGGCCAAGAGAGATGCTGTAATTCCCCCCCTCCACCTGTCCCCTAAACTTGCAAGGTGTGGGTAGCCCCCAGAGCTGGGGCCATGCAGTGAAGAAGCCAAAGGAGCCAGGGACAAGGAATCTGACATGCTCCAGGGGGGGTGGGAGGTGGAGGAACCTGGTGGCTTCTGGTGGCTAGGGTGGCTTGGGTGCAATGGGGCTGGGGCTGTAACGACATGAAGGACACTGAGGTAGGGACAGGGGGTCAGCGGGGCAGGAGGCAGGGGTGAAAGCAAGACCAGCAGACAGGCAGCAGGACAAGGAGCTTAGGGGCAGAATGAGGAACGTCTGATTTCAGCAATAAGATAATGTTGCTGAAAGAGCTGCGTCCTGACCAAGGAACAACGCAGGGTCCCATGGAAAAAACTGTGGGAGATTGTGCCGTGGCCCACTGCACTGTCATATGCGTGCAGTTCATGTGAAAGGCAAGCATCTGACTTCGACCACTGATTTTTGCAAGCAAAGAGATATTTCAAATGGCTTTTCTGTTTTGATTTGTGGCTCTTTAATACATCAAAGTAATTCAGATAAATAAATAAGGTAATTATGCAGCAGCCTGCAGAGAAATAAATGAAGTGAGGGTGGGAAACAGGGCGGTGTAGGCTGCTTCAGGAAGTGAGGGGAGCAGCTGGGCTGTGGGATGTTCAGTTGGCAAAGAAATAAAGGATAAAAAGGAGAGAAGGAAAGGGGCATGTGGTATAGACTTCAGAGGCTTCATCAAATGTCCTTAACCAGCTTTCATGAAATGGTGTGTGACTGAACTACCCTTCTAAAGGAGTGCACCAGCAGATTAGCAGGGAATACAATGAAGGGTCATTTTTCTCTTGGAGCTGTTGAATTATTTTCTTTTATTGAAACAGTGAATTGCATATTTTGCTTATCAAAGGTCCAGGTTCCTCTGGAGCTGCTTGATGATGAGCCATATTCTGCCTTGACTTCCATCCCAGACATCCCCACCAAGTTCAATGACATCTTGTGGCGAGTTAAGCAGGACAGACGTTATCTTGATGTTTTTAACAGTGTTGTGGCTGCTAATGGAGCATGATCTGATCTGGTAGGTGTTCAGAGACCGTCGCCAGCGTCTGTGGTGGAATAGACTTTCTTTAATGTGAACATACGATTGATTCTTCAATACGTCATGTATACAGCAAAGTAGAACAAGGATTCTTTTTTGTTTGATTTTGTTCCTGTTGAGCAGTCACTCAGATAAAACGTGCAAGAAATAGTTTGGACATTTTTGGCACTGAAAAGGTTTCCTTTGCCCCCACTCCTGCCTCACCCAAAGGTAATGGAGCTGTCTAGCTTGTTAGATAGCACAGGCAAGTTTTAAGACTCCTGTTATAAAATAAAGAATGGGAATTTTGCTTTTATAAGGAAGAATTGCAGAACTGGAAATGATCCATATTTGGGACATAAATGCAAGCTGTTATGCAGATCAAAGTATCTATTTGGAGCCGAATTACTCAACAGCATCTATCTATGCCTCTTCAACACCTGCGGATTAGCAATGTAATCGTGTGGAGGTTGCTATAGCTACATCTCTAGAGCAGGTGGAGTTCTTCGTCTCTTGGAGCACCATTATGTTCATTCTCTGCAAATAAACCATATAAGAATATACTTAAAATGTCACCCTAGCGGCATCAGCCCCTGTCTCTAGATGACACTGTCACGTCAGATCTGTCTTTATCCTATTAGCCCTCATTTTTTTCTCTAGAAATAATGCCACTTCCATCTGTGCGTCTTGCCTGCCTCATAAATACACGTGAACTGGGCCTTGCCAATGCAGACCTAGTAAGGTCATGAAGCAAGTGCTTGAGTTTCAGCTGAGGAGGACTGCTCAAGTTTATCTAGCAGATATGTAGTCTTGCCTCAGGGTTGATGGCACCTAAGCCTGTAATTTGGAGCTAGGAACAGCACATAGCAAAACTACCAGCCTTCAGCAACAGCACTGTCCAAGGGCTGGCCGAGTGCTCAGGCTGCAGTCAGGCAGTGGGAGTGCTGGTGGCGATGGTTTTCAGCTGATGGTTTGCCTATGTCTCTTCCTGAACAAGGGCTCTGCTCACTTTTTCACATCAAATACTTCAGCCTTCTTGTTTGGGCTCCCCCACTGTTTACTATAGCAAAGGGTTGCTCAGATGACCTTTCCTTCTAGCTGGCTGTCTGCAGTGACTGGCATATGCTGTAACCCTTAACCCTCTGCCAGTCAAGCCCACAACATGCTAACCGGTGTGAAAACTCAATAGCAATCCCTGTACAAAAAGCTGATAGCCCAAAAGAAGACCCCTGACAAGCAGAAAAAAAAAAAAATAGACAAGAAGCTAAGAAGAGAAAGTACCAAAGTGCAGATAAAAAAATATCAGGATGCTTTGACTTGTCTAATTTTGTCATTCTCTTTGTTTGCCTTTTGCTCTAGCACTGCATCAAGTGCAAGCTTTTAATTCCCCAGCGGAGGCAGGTACGGAGGTATTTCTTACTAAAACATGTCAACAGTAACAAAACCTGAGGATGTTTTGTTTCCCTGGCAAATTCTAATTTCTACACTAGAAAGCTGAATTTCAGAAAATGTGACAAATATAGCAATACTTCAATAGCTTCTAAATAGAAAGCTCCTGTTTTCCCCAGAAAGCAGATGCTTTTGAAAGGATATTTAGCAAAAAAGTAGATTTTTTTTTTGGCCAAGCAGTGGAATGACCAACTTCATCCTCAATACCACTCTGTTTCTACTTATTGCCTTTCCCTCCAGTTTGTTTTTGTCCCTTAAGTTGTGTCTCTGATACACTAGCTTTTTTAACCTCTTCCAAATTCCCAAAATATATATGGTTCCTTGAAGCCTGCTAACTTTTGTCATATGTGTGTTCCTTGAAGCCTGCTAATCTGCCTTGAAAAGCAGTGATGTAAAATTTATTTCCATAAATTCCAGCAAATAAAAATACGTCATGTTGCTTTGAGACAAATCCATCTTCAGGTCAATTGGTGCATTACATGTCATGATTGTATTTCTCTGTCTCTGACTGTTACCCTGCAGGCAGTTTCTTCAATATGTTCTCCAGAGTGCTAGTCCCAAATGAAAATAATGAAGAGGCCACTTGTTATGAGAGAGGCCTTTTAGTAACTGGTCTTTCCACTTATTTCAGGAATGGCTGTTGAAAAAGGTGAGCCAGACAAAGGCAGCACAGAGGAAATCACGTCAGCCTTGCCTTTTCTTTTCTTCTTGGTTGTGGCTGGCAATCAAAATGTTGCTGAAAGCAGCAATGTACTTTCTGGCTTTGGAAAGGGTTAGGTTTTAAAGCACAGAAGTGAAGCCAGCCGCAGCACCATGTGCTGTGAGAGGCGGCTCCTCCTAGCTAGGTGCTGAATTCCCATCAGCACTGAGCCATAACAGAACGGCAATTAAGCCTTGGCAAATGTACAGCTTGGGGAAGGTGTGACCAATTGACAGCTATGAAAATGGATTCATTTGTTTTTTCAAGCTTCAAGTCCAGTATTAGAAGGATTTTTTTTCCACTTTGAGCTGTTTATTCTCTAAGGCCCATTAGAATTTGTAAACTGTTAATTTTATACTACACCAAATTAACAGTAACATTTGTTTGTGAGTTAGCTACCAGCAACTTGAGTTTGCTTTTTCTGGCCTACCTGGCAAAAAAAAAGGTACGCACAAATTTTTTCAAAAGCAGCTGGCAACATGGGAGTCTGTGGTTTCCTCCCCCTGAGACTCCTTCAGTGGGCTTCCTTCCCTGAGAGCAAGCCTTCCTTAAGACATCTCCAATTAAGCAAATAAAATTTTAGATAAAAAGGTACACACAAATTTGCTATACACACACTTGCCTGATCAGGGTTTTCAAAAGCAGCTGGCAACATGGGAGTCTGTGGTTTCCTCCCCCTGAGACTCCTTCAGTGGGCTTCCTTCCCTGAGAGCAAGCCTTCCTTAAGACATCTCCAATTAAGCAAATAAAATTTTAGATATGTCCCACATCATTAGTCACTTCTGAAGCAAGCAACCTTAACCATCAAAAATGAAGAATGCAATCTTAATAATTGCCAGTGTGCCCTTATTACCTGCAGCATCTGCAGAGCTTTTCCTGAAGGGGAAAAACTCTTGCTTGGACATGCCCTGGAGTATTTTGTTACAGAGCAAATAAAGTCTGTCCATTTGAAGTAATAGCAATCAGTACTTGGGCTGAGGCATAATGTTGTTTCTTACCTAAAAGAAATGCAAAAGGAAGAGGAAAGACTACAAAACATGTAATCTGTTTCTTTTTTTGGGGGGTCCAGGGTGGTGGCTGGAAGCTTATCTACATCCCCCTACCCTAGCTGGGCTCACCCAGGGACACAGCCCACACAACGCCCTGCTCTGGGGGTCCTGTAGATGGGGGAGCGGTTCGGTGCTGCCCTGGCGCATCCACCACCTGCTGCCGGCTGGAACCTCAGTCACACTGGCCAACACCTTGGAGGCCAAAGAGCTGCTTTGGGTCACCCGCAATTCACAGCACAGCTTCCTCTCTGTTCCCATTGCTATGGAAATAGTTTCTTGAGGCAGCCTTTATTTTCCCTTTGTCAATCAATTAGGGTCAGGCTTTGCACTGGGTTGTTTGTTTCCCCAGCACTGCTTCATTTGATATTATTGTCTGCATGACAGATTAACCACAGCTGGACCTGTCTGGAATTGCAAAGGATGCTCTTATATAAAGTGAAGAAAAAAAGGAGAAAAAGACATAGTACGCATGAGAAGCAGGAATACATTGATGTTTTGAAGGGGAAGGAGTAGAAATAGCAGGGACCTGACAGCTGCCCAGGGAAGACTATGTCCTCTGCTAGCCTGTCTGGTCAGGTCACACTGTTTCCCAGGGTCAGGCAGGCTAACAGTGTGGTGCAAAGTCCATAGATCCTGAGTGTATTAGTGGTGACACTCCTTGTCATGCTGAGCTATGTAACCAGCCAGGAGCTTTCTGGAAAAGTCCAGTAATGAGGCTCTCCCTTATCCCTTTACCACAGACTCAGTCAAGCCAAGACTCCTGTGTTCTATGTAGGGACATGTCCTCTCAGAGAATAAGAAAAGGGAAACAAAAAAGTTCTTTTTTTTTTTTTTTTTTTTTTTTTTTTTTTGCTGCCGTAACAATCTGGTACCAGGAACTTTGAAATTCACACATGATGTGCTCCTTTAGTTCAAACAAACTTATTTTATATTTTCCCTCTGCCTTCTTCTACCTTATATGTTTTATTGCTGCAACAGTCTCCCATAATACATTAGCAGATTAAAAATAACCTTCTGCCACCCTTCATCTACTATATTTAAAACTAGACAAACTACCCTAGGCACTGCAGAGTAGAGGAAGCAACATGTGAACGTGTGTGTGCATATGGGCTCTGACCTGAAGGGAACAATTCTAATGCAAAGAGGCAAGAGATTATTTTGATTTCCAAGATGTCTGATTTTGCATTCCCCCCCTTCGCTGCTTTTCTTTCTCTTCTGCTAAGACAACCATCCAAAGGTCCAGAAAAGTAATAATTACAGTTATTGTGTGACAGGAACAATGATTCATGAACAGGATGCAAAAAAACCCCATCAATGCATTAATCTTTCCTGAAGGGATCAGGTCCTAATGATTAGTACTGAGTGAGCAGCAGGGAGACCCACGTGGGGAGTGGCAGAGCTGTGTTTTGAATTGGCCCTGGGTGCAGATGTGTCTTGAAGACTGGTGTGAAAAGGGCTATTAACTGCCAACTTGCAGTCCCCACCTCCATATGGAGTATTTTGAGAGGAGCTTTGATTCAGAGGCATCAGCAAGGGAGCGAGCACTGCACCATGTGCAGAAGCAGGTACAGTCCTGAAGCAAGTGCAAGCTGTGCGCTGGCTGTACGTGCTTGCAAGGAAAGACGTAAAGAAGCCGAGGAATACAGGGGCTTGGAAATGTCAGGAAATGTTAATACCATGGGCGTTCTTGCAAAATTAAAATAACTACAATGCTTGTAAAAGCAGGAGGAGGTCAGACAGGAGCAAAAAACCTGTGGGCTATGGGTGGAAGAGCAGCTGGGAGCTGCATCGTCTGCCCACCCAACAGCTGAATGGCTCAGGGTGCCTGAGGTCCAGCTGCGTGTAGGGCAGAGGAGGAAAAGAGCGACCCCAGCACCCCGCTGGCACACAGCACTCACCTGTAGAAAGGGCCACATAGCTGGGCCATGTAGACGGGCAATCGCTGTCCCAGCTGATGGCCAGCGCTGTTTTTCTCCTATTACACTCTCAATGTTCACACAAGATATTTTGTGTAGCAACTGAAGATATAAATCCCTTTAGTGAGGATTTGGAGCAGGTTTTTCTCAAACATTTAATAATTTGCTTAAAGATTGTTTGTGCTGGTTATTAAGCAGCGTTAACCAGGCTCAATCAATCTAGCAACTGGGCTGGATGGCAAATTATAGAAATTTCTGGGTAACCTGAGCTGACACAAAATCTGTTTTCCCATTGTGCTCCCTTGAGCACATGCAAAAATCAATAGCTCAGAAAGCCCTTCAATGCCTCTGTCCCCACGTGAACTCTATTTTTTTTCCCAGCTGCTACTCATTTGCCTACCAAGGCAGCCAGATGCTTTCCTGAGGATCACTGCCAATGTTGCATCATCAAAGGTGAACTGATGTCAAGACACTGCAGAGTATGTACTGAGAGACTGAGCTTATTCAGGAGCCCTGGTTTGTATCCCATATCTTCACACACATCTGCACTTACTCACCCATGCACATAATGCTAAAAGAGCAGCTGTTATAGGGAGAACCATCTCCTCAAATTGATGCACCCCGTCTGCTTTCCCCAGCCCACACCTTCTGCCTCCCTCCCTCTGTGAGATGCACCAAATTTCAGGGCAGACCAAATAACCTTGTTCGTTTGGATGTGTCCAAGAACGGAACTTGATCAAAAAGGCTTCCCCACCAAACGTGTAAAGCGGGGAGTATTTGGAGGATTGCTTTCTCCTCTGCCTTGATATGTAGCTGTTCATTGCATGTGGAAAAACATAACATCTTATTAGCCAAGTCCTGGCGCGCGCTACTCTCTCATACTGCTGCATGGCTGCATCTCTGGCATAAATCAAGGATCCCAAGCTGATCTAATGTTTTTCTTATTTACTACGCAGAGTTTTTAATAATTTATTTAGTACTGTTGTTGTTTTTACCCTTCATCTAAGTTTGAAGACAGTTCCTGGCAATGGGGTATTGAACAAAATCTTTGAAATTGATGGACTTGGTTGGTTTGTGTGGGGAGGTAAAGGACACTTTAGCACTGGCAGTTGTACTTTTGTTGTGGTTTTATGTAGTGGGTTGGCTTTGTAGCAGGGGAGGGGCTACAGTGGTGGCTCCTGTAAGTAACTGCTAAGAGTTCCCACCCCACCAGGTCCAAGCCTTTGGAGTCGGGGCAGGGAGGGGAGTAGCCTGAGATGGGCCCTGTGAGAAATGACTGGAAGTTTCCCCAGCTTCAGGCTGGACCCACCCCAGGCGAGGGCTGAGCCAATCAGCGCCTCTGCGAATGACAGATTTAAGAGGGGGCACAGAACATCGGGGGGCTAGCGCAGCCGCAGGTATGGCCCAGACTGGCCCAGTTGTCCAGCTGCCCACCCAGCTGCCTGCCCGGCTCCTTCTGTAACTCAACCTGCCACAGCCCAGCCCTCCACCATGGCTCACCTGAGAGCCAGGAGTTTCTCAGGAGCTGGTGAAAGAACCTGCGATGGAGAGAGAAGTGGGATCTGAGAGAGACAAGTACGCAGACATGAAGGTCAATAAAGAGAAAGGAGAGGAAGGAGGTGCCCCGGAACAGAGATTCCCTTGCAGCGTGGTGAACAATGATGGTGATGCATGTTTGTCCCTTGTGCAGCCCATGAAAAGCAGAGCTTGCCTGTACTTCAGGGAGATGTATCTGTGGAGGATCCCACGTAGGAAGAAGTAGTCATGCCCAAAGGAGGCCATGAATTTTGTTGCAGAAACCCACGCGGGAGCCAGGCAGTTGTCGGAGGACTGTGACCCCGTGTGGGAAGGACTCAGGCTGAAGCAGTTTGTGAAAAAATGGAGCAGCGAAGACTGTGAGGAGCCCTCCCCTGAGGAGGAAGAAGCGGCAGAGACAACATGGACTGACTGCAGCCCCCATTCCCTGTCCCCTGTGCTGCCAGGGGGAGAAGGTACAGAAACCAGGAACAAAGACTTTGGGCCTAGGAAGAAGGGAGGGATGGGGGCAGAAGTGCCTTTATACAATGTAGTTCTTTTTCTCATTATCTTGCTTTGGTTTTGATTGTAAATAGTTAACAAATCAAACTGGTTTTTTTTAGTGTTTTCCCAAGTCATGTCGGTTTCTTGCCTGTGACCATAAGTGGTGAGTGAACCCTCCCTGTCCTTGCCTCAGCCGACGAGGTTTTTTACAAGAGGCTGTGTGGTGGCTTTTAAAACCATGACAACTTTAGATCCTCTACTTGCTTAGTAATTTTCTTTAAGATTTAAATACTCTCCAGGATGGAATTAAAATTGTACCTTTCAAAATTAGTACACATTAGGACTTGTAAATTCTCCAGTGACACACTAGCTTGGGGAAAATGCTCATTAATAGCTGTTATTTTCTCACTATCAATAATTCTTGAGGCCTGTTCCTCAAATACTTTGGGTAAAATGCTTAGTGGCAATTTCCTCAGAGCACTAAGGATTATTTGGGTGGCAACATCAACAGTTTTTGATTTGCTCTGCCATTTCACTTAGCAAAAAATATCAGTATCAGTATGGGAGCAGTCATCTCCCATTCCCCCTCTTTGCAGCTCTGAACTAATAACTCCCATGTTTTCTACATGTAGGGACCAATGACTTTGTGTTATTATACATTCTTTTAAAATTAAGGCTCTCCCTTCTTGCATAAAAATTTGAACACAATATTTCTCAGCTTTCACCATTACTGAGCAACAAGTAGAGTTCCCAGCAGCACCACTTTGGACAGCCCTGCTCATGGGCAGAAAGTGGGGAAGGAGCTCCCCGCCCAGTACCTTAGGAGGGAGGCGGCCATTGAGGTGGAGGAACCAAGACGTCCCCACAGTCTCACTGCTTTCTTCTGCAGGTAAATCCTGCAGCTTGACTGGAGACAGCAGAAACCCGGTCTCCGTGCCTGCACGGATCACACTGCAGTCTTGGGTTTAATTATCCTGGATTAACCAGAGATTTCCTCCTGGTGGGCACTCCTGCATTCTCTTTCTCCAGCAAGAAGCCCAGATTCAGGAAACTTTTCCCACTGGTTGGTTATCAACCAGTTGGTACTGGGGTTTTGGGGTCCTGAGGAGGTGGATGATGAAACGCCTGATCCATGGCTGTCCACAATCACATGTTGCTTCCTCTATGAAATAGAGCGCTCCAGCACTGACATCCACTTACTTGTTTAACCATGGGCTAAATTTTTGTCTGTTTTCTCTAAATGGTTGTGGGTTTTGTTTCCAGTAGATGTATTACTTGATTAATAGTCTTTCTGTTAACACTTGCTCATATGCCATATGGGATATTCTTGGGTTATCTAAATGCACAAAATACTTAAAACACTATTTTTTCTCAACTAAACTCTGTTTTTAATAGCATAATATATCTCTCTCACCTGCCCCCCCC
>NW_010135456.1:17820-30311 GCF_000699245.1 Pterocles gutturalis
CCCCCCCCCCCCAAATGAGCGTTGTCTAGTTTGTCCAAACTCACATTGAATGTTACTTGTGATGCATGATGTCACCTTGTGCCTTGTGCAGTGTTCCAGGAAAACAGAGCATGAACAGGCTCTGTCAGGAAGAGTTTTGTAATGTATTTGTCGTTTCTCTTCTGTCTAGATTAAGGGCTAAATTCTCTGACGGTAAATGAATTTGTAGCCCACATCTCTCTGAAATCACACCAGCTATTCAAATGAGGGAGCCTGCTTTTCTTTCAACTAATGATAATAGCACTTTCCTGGATACAGGTCAAAAAATATTTACATCAGTATAAATAAGCAGTGTGTAACTATAAATAAAGAACACATGTAATAAAATGTTATCACAGAAGCTGAAATTAAAATTGAATCCTGCCAAGCCCTAAAAGTAGATCATTACAGAAAAATCCAATACACCTTCTTTTTTGGAGGTGCTGTAATTATAGACTAGGTAAAGGAAAAAAAGATTATACAACAGGCATAATTTGTAATGATTTCAGTAACATTTCTGATGTAATGTTGTGAAAAGAATGACTACTTGTGCATGGCACCTACATGTGCATCTGCATTCCCCCCAGCAAGAGGTGCCATCCACAGCACTTACCTTTCAAGCCCAGCGGTGCCATGGGCTGTATAACCACAGGCTGTATGACCATGGACCTGTTTCCAAAGAGGATGTGCTGGTGCCTGCTGGGTGACTACTGTCAGCCTGTCCCCAACCCTGGCCCCATGCAGCCTGATCCCCTTGCCTGGGCTAGCCCCTATTGCAAGACCCAAAGACAAATTGAGAAGAAGTTTCCCAACCTGGGGAGAAACCCTATGTAACCAACAGATAGGTGACAGCTTGTGGACCGTGATGACGAGGTTGTGGCATGGGGACACCCATCAGTGGGGTCCTGCTTGCTGCCCCAGCACCCTCATCACAGTCGGACCTGCTGCAGGTAAGAAAGAGATGCCTCCTGTCCACCGCGGGCTGTCCCAGGGGCTTGCTCTCAGCAAGGGTCTCACTCATCCTCCTCATCTCTGGGCCATGGCAGCTGGACTCCCCTCCCTTCTTGTGGGCTGTTTATCCATGCTGTAACTGTTTGCTGGAGAGTGGTTTTACAGACAGAGATAAATTGAGAAGTCCTAGGGCAGAGGGATATGCTGACTGTGCCTAAAACCAAGCCTTTAATCTCGAAGAAAGTTAATTCTTTATAGCACGGGCTTGGTCTGAGTGCTGTGCCCTCCACTGGCAGAGCAGGAAAAAGATTTTCATCCACTGGGGGTGTGGACCAGTGTGAAAAAGCACAGACAAGCTTCGAAACACCCTCAGAGCTGTTCATGCCAAAGCAAAAAGCAATCCTTTTAAGTTACCGGGAGTGGAGTGTCTTACTGCCTCTCTGGAAAGCAAGGCTTGAGACCAAAAGCAATTTCTTGTACTTCAATAGCCGAAAATAAAGCTTTAAAAAATAAGAACATGTCAGGGAATTAAATGAGAACCACAAATTTAGCAGGGCTAGTGATTGCCCAGGAGAATATTGAGGAGAAATATATAGAAAAGAGGGTTTTTGAGACACAGTTAAGTGAATTACTGATCTCATCCATAACATCTGTTGCAGTTCTGGCTGCTGGGTATTTACTTACAAAGAAATCGGCTTCCACTGCTGTCTTCTGAGGAGCCCTAAATCAGGTGTGCAGATGCAATTACTGAAAACAAATCTGTCAGAGCAAACCTGACATAACCAAGGAATCCTGTTTGGGCTCCCATCCTGAACCTATCTTTGCCTCAGTGGCAACCTAAACCAACGTTCCTCAAATCCATTGGGAGTGAGCAACGCGGGTACAAAGCAGATGTACTAAGCAGGTTAACAAAACTTGAGACTCTTTGACAGGTGCTGCTAATGCTGTCTGGGAGTCAGCCATCTACAGGGAATATCAAATGATGTTATCTTTGGATTTCCATTTAAAAAGTCAGGATTATTTTAGTGCTGTTTAGCAGACACAGCCTGATGCCATTTCAGAAGAACCAACAGTCCCCGCTGGACAACATATACCCAGAGCTTCTTGCACCTTCATGCACTAGCAGGTACTTGTTTTGGCAGGGTTTCAGGGCCCAGTGCACGACAGATGATTTTGTAAAGTGAGCTGAGTAATAGACATGAGATCTTTGTTTGCTCCTCTGGGCTCAGCCCAGTGACTTGGGTCTCTGAGCAATGAAGTCTTTCTTCATTTACCTAGACCTCTATTTAATTGTGCCTTCCTTGTTATAGATGGGGTACGCCCCAACTTGTCCTTTCTCTTTGATCTGTGCAAGTTTGTGCACAAAATTACACATTAATTTATTAAAGGCTACTGACAATGTCAAGAAACGGGTATCCTAGTATTTCTGTTTTCAGACATGTTCAGAGGGGTTGGGGATTTCTGTTGTTGTTTTTTTGAGGGGGGACTGGGATGGGAATTTTTACATAAAATTTCCAGGAGGATCTTGCAGCCAGATGTTGAAACCTGGGGACAAGTGAAGTCAGCTGTAAAATTCCCCTTACTTTCTATGAGTTGAGAGTTCCAGATAGAATTCTGTATTCGGCTTCCATCTCTTCAGCACACCTTCACTGTGCTTTGCACAAGTCACTCACAGCCAGGTACCCAAATGCCTAAATTCAATAGCTTGAGATTTTTGCTCAAGGGGCTGCTGCTGACTGAGGCTCTGAAGCGTGTGCTCACTTCAGTCCCTGCTCTGCTCAGCAAAGACACATGGAAGCTCCTGATGAACTTCAGGCAAACGCTTCAGAGCTTTCCTGAAAGGGGGTGAACTGTCATTCAGAGCGGTGATTTCTCTCCTGTCTCTTTTGTAAAACAGGTAGGAAAAAAAAGCAGGTACTGCCTTGTCACAGCCTTTGTCAGAATTACTCAGAACACCTTCGCCCCCAAAGGCTGTATAGCTCAGAGGAAAATGCTCACATAAAAGTTTAGGTTTGACAAAGGTTTCCAACTTTTTTTTTTTTAAAGAAGATTATTAGGTTTTGTTTCTTTACCATCTATCTTTTTATTAAGTTTGAACAAGGGGGAAAATTTTAAATACAACTTTTATATTTCATGAGAAAATATTGGTTTTTTTCTTGCTTTTCTTAAACCCTCCCCCCACTTTCAACTTTCAATTGTTTATCCAAATATTTTCATTCCCCTCTACTCTGGATGTTTAATATATATGAGGCAATGCTGTGTTTAACCTTGCTTGTACTGAAAGCAACACAATATAAAATGAATAGGTGAAAAGGGACAGTAAATCCCCATTGCAAAATTATCTGGCAGGTTCTGAGTCACAGGAAGATGTCAACAAAACAAAATTTATTTAGTATTGAAAAATGTGACAGTGATGCACCTAGGGAGAAATAACAACAATCAACACAGATATTTAGAAAACATTAATATAGAAAAAGACCTTGGGGTTGTCGTGGGTAATGAAAAGCATAAGAGCTCACATTGCGAGGAGAGCAATTGCTATCCCGGGGTGTAGAGCATAAAGAAGGATCTGTTGTGTGACAAAAAGGGAGTGATGAGTGCAGCATTACGCAGTCTGGCTAAGGCCAGAGCCAGAGCATGGCATGCATTTTTAAGCCTCACTTTATAAAAAGGACACCGGAGAGAGGCAGAGGACTTGAGGACAGGCAGCAGAAATGGTGAAGGGAACTGCAGGTGATGGATGTGATGGAAAGCAATTCATTGGGCAGGAGGGAGCCCCAGCGAGCGCCGGGACAAGCACTAATATCTGTGTGCTGTTAACATGGACCTTCCCTGCAGCAGAGATGGTAAAAGGGTCTCAAATTAGAAGTGGAACAACTCAATTTAGACACAGGAGAAATGACTTAATAATAAGGGCGATTATGCAGGCAACTGAACAAGCTGTCTGATGAGCAACTGAACATGAGTAACTATCAGTAGACGGTTTCCAAGGCAAGACTGGAAAACATAGCAATGCGAGTACCATAGAAGAGGCCTCTCAGCACCATTCAGGCACAGCTGATCTAAAAGGTCCTTCGCTGTCATTTTCATCTGTGGTTCTGGGATCTCATAGGCTGCAAAAAAATTACTCCACACACAACAGAAGAGGTGATACACAGAACTTATTAATAAAATCCACCTGCCACACACAATAAGCCTACACCATGACTGGGACAAAAGGTCCAGTCCTACGAACCTCACACCAGCCATCCCGCCTGCTTTACAAGCATTTGCAAGTGCAGGTCCAGAAGCTGGAGATGCTGCATTTGGAGTCATCCACAGAGGTGGCTTTTACCACACGCATTTGCAAAGGAAGCTGGCACAGCTCCCGTCTACTTTGAAAGGTTTGCTTCTGGAATTTGCAATGCTTGTACCAGTTAAATACTAAATTATCATAAATGTAATTTGCATGTTTCCCAAATAAGGGAATGCAAGTGGAGAAGAGAGTTTCTGAGTGTTCATATTTCCAAATTAAAGGAATGTAAATGAGCCTGCTATTCAATTTAGTGTGTAATGTGTTATTTCACGGTTGTCTCCTTGATATTACAGGCCCCTTTTACATTAAGCAAAGTCACATCCCACCCAAATCACCATGAGATAAAGATTTAATGTAATAAAGGACAACAACAACATTCCAGCAGAGAAAACAGCATGCATACTGATTTGGTACAAATGCACCATCTCTCACTGGAAATACTCCACCACAACACGCAGTGTTGCATAGCACCTTTTGTCAAAAAAGCCCTTCCTGGGGAGGCTTCCATTGACTCCTCATCCCTTCTTCCAGGACCCCACACTTTCCTGAGGAAGGAGCCACTTCAGCTTCCCATGGAGCAGTTCATCTCCCAACAGCATGGTGGAGTGATACTCAGGAGCACAGCTCAGCCTGCTTCCTGCCAGAGGATTTCTGCTCTGCTTGTTTTCCTCAAGTCATCATAGCCAAGCAGAGGGAAATTACAGGATGGCTCAAAATTCATTCATTAGGTACTGGTGACAGCTGTTCCCTCCCACCCTGGTTATCTTCAAAGGAAAAGTGGCGTGCTGTGTGTAGCATGGTTAAAAGGCCAGTGGGAGGAGAGCAGGGGAATGATTTGTTAGACTTTAAGTCAATCATAGCTCAGTCTGGACAACGATAAAACATCTTTACTTCTACCAATAGGTGAAATTTATAGTGCTGTTCACTGGAAAGTGAAATGCTCCCACAAGGTAAGGGGAAATCTTGAGAGTTTCCTATTCATTTAAAGGGAAATGTGTTGCTCCTTGTTCTTCCCTCCCCAGCCTTACTTTCCAGCAGATAGTCCCGTAAATCTGTTTTGGTGACAGCCCTTTGGTAGTGTAGAAAAGCAGAAAGCACATCCCAAAGGCACAGTGGTTTAGGGCCCAGGCAGGGCAGCTCGCCCCTTGCTGCTCAGGCTAATGCCAGCGCAGCAGGGCTGCTCCCGTCCCTGCCGCAGCCTCAGGGTTTTCCCAGGGGGCTGAGGACAGCCCAGGCAGCCTCTCTGGCCATTTCCTCACCTCTCAGAGCTGCTGGACCTCTTGAGGTGCCCACAGCACCAGTGACATTGCAGCTGCTCCCAGGCTGCTTCTCTGCAAGGGCCTGAGAAAAGTGGGAGAGGAACCTCAGGTGCCCTTTGGTTTATACCCTCCTGCTACTTGCACCATCCCTAGGGTAGAGACTTCTCCCTCTGGATCCACCATCTTCCTTCTGCCTCTCAGCTGGGCAAGGACCACCCAGCTGGGCAAAGATGCACACGTCCTCCTCAAAGGGACTGGCTGAGAACATCGGCCCCTCCCGCTCTCCAGGGCTCTGTTGGAGGCCATGTCTTGGAGAACAGGGTGGCTTCCTTGCCCAGGAGTGTAAAGAGGATCTGCAAGCACAATGCTCTCACCCCAGAATGCACAGGAAAAGTCCTACCTTGCTTCTTTCAGCTTCTGACACCATACCTCCAAGCTGCACGGGGTATTTCTTGGAAGGACAAAGGTGGCCTCCCATCAGCTATCCAGCTAAATGGTAGCCTCCTGCTGTCATCAGGAGCTTTTAAACTGAGCTAGTGGAGGAGCAGCTCAGTTTGAGGGAGCTGGCCCTCTCCCATGTCTCAGCAGGACTCAACCCAGAACGAAGTGATCCTGTTACTCTGGGTCCCTTTCACTTTCTAACATTTGCTTTGGCTGTGTGAGTAACTTTACACAAGCACAACTCCTGCTTGGGATTTTCCAGCTTCCTTTGGCCACATCAACAGCTAAATGACAGGGACTGCAAGGGGCACAGCCTGCAGAGGTGCAAAATTGCACAACACATCATAAGCCAAATTCTGACTGAGTGACCCTGATGTAAATGCAGCCCCATGACACTTATATTCATGTAGTCTTCCAGATTCATAACATTATCTCTGAAAACACTCACTGCTTTTAATACTGCAATTTCTCTCCACAGTCAAGGATAAAGGCAACACACTGAGAGCACAAGACACTGAACGCTCATGTCTTACACCCAGCTCTGCCACTGGTTTCACATTAGCTTATGATGTCCCGTCTTTCCTGCCTGAGATGATGACGCTAAGATGCTGACTTGAGGGTTGGCTGGTTGGTAAAATAATTTCTTCTGGCTGTAAAATGGTGATATGACAAAACAAGCCTTTTCTAGGAGTGTATCTGTCATAACAATTTCTGTGTGGCAAGCAAGTTTCTCTGGTCCAGAGGGAGATGTCCCATTTCATCAGCAAGAAGGCTCTACATTACCTATGGAGAAATAAATGGAAAACAACTTATTGGTGCTCCATTCAAGGCAGCAGGGAGTTGGTAAGTGTTGTAATACATGAAAGAGAAGCAGATGAAGAGAATCTCCTTCCACAATGTCACTGGGAAGGATAAAGGGGCAGTATGTCCTCTTGTAGAAGATGACAGACCCAGCTCAAACCTACATGAGCCAAAAGAGAGATTCAGAAGTGCCATCTTTCAGCCAAGTGCTTGGCCATAAACCCATGGATCCCATCTCATCCCTGACAGTGTGAACATCTCCCTAATAACTGCAAGCAACACAGTAGTTAGGCCATGTTTAAATACAAGCCCTGCTTTGGGCTTGAAAGCAAATCGCCCTCAGCTTGGATGTGCTTAACATATGGTGTGCTATCAGTCTCTTGGTTTTTTATTAGCATTTTTGAAAGGCTGGATTTGCTTCTACTCCAGAATGGATATGTAAAAGCCTTGGATTTTTTTTAAGGTGCCCATGTCTGGCTAGCCCTCATTATGATCAGCATAAAATTCTTTGTGAGCTATTGATGAAGAACACTATATAAGAGGTACTATCGCTCAGGTGTCCTGGAAGATTTGAGATTTACTCTGTGTGCTCTGAATTGTTGTTAGTTTGGAAATTCAAAACACCAAATATTTCAGACAGAACAAAGGCAGTTCTCTTCAGCAAATACTAATTTCACAGGAAGATTTAAATTCCAAGATTTACCCATATTTTAGCATAATTCTCCTTTGCAGTTATTTCGTGCAGTTTTCTGCTTGAAAAAACAGTCTTAGCTTTAGGAGGTAGCGTATCTTGTCAGCCTTCATAATGCAAAAAACGGTTAAAGCCATTATTTGGTTTAAATGCCTTGGAAGGGAATTTCTCCCCAAAGAAGTTTTGCAAAACTTAAAAGAAAAATGGGAACTGATGTTCAGAATGGAAATAATTTTGTAGCCTGAATTGCAATGGAAGTGAACGATATAGGCTGGAACATAAAATCCTTATTTCTGCTATTTCAGTGCTGGAAGACAGATGTTATTCACCAGAAAAGATGAATATCATAAGCTCCAGACAGTCAAAAAATAAAAAGGCTGGTTTCTGAAAGGAGGTTCACTTTCATAAACAGTACTATCATGGCTAACTTATTCTGTAGTGCCGATTGACTGAGACGCTCAATTGCTGCATTCCCTATGGCAGCACGAATGCCATCAGACAATCAGGTTAAAGTGAGCAATTGAGAGTCTAACCCATGAGCTGCCATTAGCAGCAGTGCGTTCCCACTGCAGCAGAGACACCTTGAGAGTTTTCCTCCCACTCCTGCGAAGCTGGAGCAGGCCAAAATGGATTGAATCTGCTGCCTCTTCTTCTTCTGACAAAATGGAAATAAAGGTATTGAAACAGAAGAGTGTCCCAGGATCAATGCCTCCTGCTTTGAAAACAAACATTCCAGCTTTCCTTCTGTATTTACTGCATTTACAATTTATGCAGCAGCAGGAGACCATTATCCTGTGACAATGTTCTGCTCTACTGACATTACTTCTTAATTATATCTTCATTAAGAACAAATTAGAAAGCGGTCAGGAAAGTTAAGCCAACTGAATTGCTCATTTGGCTGAATATCCCGCCACCTTTTTTTAGAAAAGTGGTGCTGGCTCATGCAACAAAACGTTTAATGATCGACCCCAATGCTGGAAAGTGTTGAATTTCACTCCAAATGGTGAACTTGCTGCTCAGTCACACTGCATTCATTCTGAAAGGACCCTGCTTAGTGAAATAGTAGCACAGCAGTATAGCTGGTTTTGCCCATACCTGCAAGGTGATGAAGCTAGATTGGGTTTGCCACTGGTGTCTCTTGACATCGTTTCTTCATTAAAGCTGAAGGCAGAAATAATCTGTGCCTGATGAGTACAGAAAGAACCAGGAAATTGCATTCCCCGGACGCAGAAAAACTGCATTCCCCAACAGCAGAGTTGGTATCTCCCCTTCACTCCTCCCTCCCCTGCACTATGCTTGCAGAGGACAGCTACAGAGGGATGCTGGGGCAGACATCAGATCAGTCAGCCAGCTGCTGTGAACCTCTCCTTCTTCTGAAAGGCAGAGGCCAGGGCTGCTGGCTGGGCCCACTGAAGTGCTTGTCCCCATACCCCAGCCGCGCGAGGAGGTGCCACATGCTGCCAATACTGTGCAGTGATATTTGACACAGGCATACCCGGGCTGCCTGAGCATGTCCTGCCTGCACGCTTACAAAGGGCAGCATGGCTCCTGTGGTGAGCTTTTGGGCAGCCCTCTGTCCTCATCTGTGAGTCATCTGTGCAGACAACCTCTTGTGCTTCATGTACTGTGGGAGTCGAGTGAGAGAGAACCACACTTCATGTCTGGGACTGGATAGATTTGTGCCACCATCAGAGGAGAGCTCAGACCTCCAGTCCTTTAGCTTTAACAGCTCCAGAGTCTTGCTCCTCTCCCCCAGGCTGCAGGATGCCCTAACAAATGTTTCTCCATAGCTTGCAACAGTCAGATTCTCTGGGAATGAGTCACAGCATCCAAACCTGTCAGCTCAGGTATTACCTGTCAAGTGCATCCAGAAGCCATCTCACAAGTATCATCAAGCAGGTGAACCCCCCCTCCACCGGGAAGACAGAGATAACCTCCATGAATCTACAGACACAGACAAAGTGCCTCAATTGCCAGTGTTTGGAAGCACAGGGACATGCTCCCTATTACTCAGTGTTCTTATCCTCACAATCAGCTAATTTTTAGGGAGGAGTCAATTAATAGTTAAGGATAATGAAAAAAATACTTATAGAGGAATGTGTTTTTTGAAGATTTATTCCACATAAAGCTACACAGGAGAGAAAAATAAAAGCTTTGCCTTGAGCAGACAGACAGAGATCAGACTCCTTATAGCACAGGTCTTCAAGCAAAGAGTTTGCAGAGTCTCAGTGAAGAAAGCCAGAAGTGAAGTCTACCTGCAAACCTGGACAGCTCAATATCGTTCACACTTAGCAGCTTTGGCAGCCAGAAGCACACAGGGAAATAGGAATAATAGATTCCTCCAATAATCATGGATTCCTCAGTTCCAGTGATCTGATATGTACTTGCAGATGAAGTGTAAATAAGGGAAAAAATACACTTTCATCTAAAAACTGAGAGCAAAAGAAGGAAGGAGGAGTTAAACACATGTCTAGCTCCTTGTTTGGAGTTTAGAGCAGGGAAATTTGCAATGGTATTACATGGATGCTACAAGGCAGAAAAATAAACCTTGCCCTTTCAGAAACAACATCCAGCTCCCCATTATGCCTTTGAAAGGCAATTTAGTATGGAATTTCCAAAGAGGATCAATGCTGGCACTAGCTTTGGCAGTCAGTGATTGTACCACATACTTATGTCTGACATAAAAAAATCACTGGATCTTGGAGTGCTTGGTCCAATCCTTCTTGTCCTTCCACCTCTCAGATGCATAACTGCAAGGAAATGACTTCACCTGTCACTAAATGTGGTAGGAAAGTCATCCTTAAAAGATGATGGTCTGCCCAGGATGCTCTGGATGGTTTGTGTTACATCTGCGGTGGGGAAAAAAATCAGAAGACAAATGAGCAAAAGGAGGATGATACAAACCTACCAATCAAGAAGTTTAATGAATCTCTTTGGTTTGGGTACACTAGAGCAGAGGAAAAATGTTCAGCCAGGCTGCTGCTTCTGTAAGGGTGGTTGTACCTTACGTTTAGTAGCTCTATTCTATAGATAATCTGTGATGCTTTATTTTCAGTTGAAAATAAACGTTAAGGAGAAGGAAAAAAGGGAGACAGAGTGGGAACATGCTGCAGAAGTGAAGCTGATGAAATCATTTCCTGTTCTAAAACAGAGCAAATAAGATGAGGATGTGGTTGGTTTAGTGATCACTAATCAACACAATTGACTGCTTACAGATGACTAATCTTTCAGTTCTAGGGAGGTAAAGTGAGACATATATTTCAGCTTTATCCAAGCACTACAGGTAGTGCAAGACAAATGGTCTGTGAATTCCTAATACTAAAGAGATTTGTGGATTATAAAAGAGCACAGAACATAGACAGGGGGTAAAGTTACAGAAATACAGATTTGGATTCAGATTAAATTTTAAACAAGCCTTGAGGTGAGCTTTCTTTCATTTTAATTATTCCTCAGCTCCGTTTAGGCCCATCTGTATTTTAGTCAAAAGTGATCATAACGGTTTCATGGGTAAATGGAAGATGGATCTTGATAGATGCTCATTATACCTCATTTTGTTAACAGCTGAAGAACCAACAAGAGGAATGAACTTAATACAGCAAGAAATGAGGTACTGAGAAAAAGGAATAAAGAGAAAAGATATTAAATTAAAGGAACTAAGGCTGTGCCGGACATCCTAAATAAAATGTATAGAAGAACGGTGGAGCAGGGGACACGAGTGTCAACAGATATGGATAAATAGCACAGAGGAGGAGGAGAGCGTGGGAAGATCTGAAGTTACCCTGGGAAAAAAAAGAGGTAAGTCTGGACACAAAGACAAGGTGCCTGGACAGAGTGCATTTCTCCTATTCAACAAGAACAAGAATGCAGGGAGCAGATAGACAAGGGGCAGGGTGCAAGCTCCAGGAGTGTGACCCCGAGAGGAAAGGGGTAGGTGGGACCTTTCAAGTCAGAATGTCCTAGGTTGGAGGTAGGTCCATGCACTGGTGGCAGTTTGCAGAGTCCTCTGACTAAAATAAACCACCACTGCTATTTTGCTCACTCCACACTGACATCACAACCCACTGACTAGGAGGGGTTACCAGGTTCATCCTAGTGATATTCAACTCTATGCAGAGTAGAAGGACTTCACAGGAGAATACACCAATGCATTCTTTTTTACACTTTTCCTGGAAAAGCCCCATACTGTCCGAGTGCCAAATACAACTCTGCTGACATATAACAGGAGCATGCCTTTACGAATCCTGAGCCTCCCTGATGGGCACTAACAGCCCTTGTAATTGTGCATTTATACTGGTCTTCTAGGTGGCCCTTCCATGAGGTTACATCAAGAAAAATCACAACTATGTACTGTTATTTACAGTCCCTACCTCACTAAAGCAAAGTCTAGTCTTAACCAAAAACACTTCTTAGCAGAGGTGAGATTATAAGAAGAGAGGACCCCAGCTCCAGCCCTTTCCAGGCACTCCCTGGCAGGGCTCACTGGCAGTGGACAGATGGCTGAGCTTTGGCACCAGGGAGCTGCAGAGGCACGGAAAACACGGTGACTCTGAGACCAAAAGCTCCCTTCCAAAGAGGGAAGGTGACATGTGCTGCAACAACCTCAACAACACTAATGCCCTTCCAGAAAAATTAAGGCCAGCTGGGGAGGGGAGGTAGGGAACTGTACTCCTTGAAAACAGGTGAAGTGCCTGCAGTCGGAGGAAGATGGTACCACCAGGTGTTAGACCTTGCACTGTTGTGTTACAGCAGAGGAGAACCAGCCTGGCTGCTGGCAGCCCACAGGGAGCAAGAGATAGCCTGGAAGGGAGGAGCTGGCATTGAAATAGGAGTGAGGGGAGTGGGACTGGTCCACAGGAGAGGTTGAGGGTATGGGGAAAGGACTGGGGCATGAGGAAAGAGATTGCCATTGTCTTACAGCTGTTCTTGCCATGAGATACTGGGGGAAAAAGGGCAAGAAGTTATAGAGGAAATCAAGTTGAGTGGTGTCGTGGTTTACAACCACAGGAACAGTTTTTTTGCTAAACACCTGGTGGGC
>NW_010135457.1:0-202 GCF_000699245.1 Pterocles gutturalis
GCTGGGGTCCCTCTTTTGCACCAAACAGCCACGGAGGGGGCTGGAGGGACAGCCAAAGCTGCTGCCCGGAGAAAGTGGGGATTTCCTGGGAATGCTTTTCATCACCTCCAGCACATCATGTAACAAACCCCACAGCCGGGTGCGTGCTGCTCCCCATGGCCACCCCAAAAATCTCTTCCCGAGGAAGGGGGGGGGGGGGGGG
>NW_010135457.1:358-674 GCF_000699245.1 Pterocles gutturalis
TGGTACCCAGCCAGCTCCAAGCCACCCGGACATGGCCATTGGCCACGCTGCCCTCAGTGCCAGGGGAGAGCAGGGGCTGCTTTATGTCCCCTCTGTGCAATAACAACCTGCACGTATTCCGAAAGTATCTGGATTTGTTTGCTGCTCAGCTCAGCCTTGATCCGTGTGCAGGGGGCAAAGTCCAATGGGCGTCACAGGTGTGCCGTGACCGGAGCAGCCATCCCCCAAGGGACGGGATTCAGCTTGGCTTTACCAATCGCACCTTGGCTTTATCGACTCACACCTTGAGTTTTGCTGCTTCTGGCAAGAAGCACCC
>NW_010135457.1:732-10053 GCF_000699245.1 Pterocles gutturalis
GCCCAAGGATGGGGCTGCTGTGGCTGCGCTCGGCAGCTCCTTCTGTTCCCACAATAATCAATTTGTCGTCAAGTTTCAATTTGAGATCACACCTCAAACATCACCGCCTCATCCAGGCATCCTCCAAAATCACATCACGAGCACAGGCACGTACGGAGCGATCCCTGGGGCTGATGGAGTGGCTGCAGCCAGAATCCATCACCGTGCAAACGCAACAAGAGGCTGGGTGAGATCCGACCAACGTACCAAATGCTGGAGGAAAACACTGACTAAAGCACGACACACCACCCGCCGTGCCATGGGACAGCCGGCTCCCCGCCTTCCCGCCGCCCCAGGGTTTGTGCGTGGCTCCTGCTCACCCCAGCTGGGATCCTGCCCCCCAGATGCCCAGACTGGGGGGGAACAGGGGTGTGAGCTGGTGGCAATGGAGCATGGAGAGTGCAGGGAGTGAGTCCCTTCATCCTGATGGTAAAAAAAAAAAAATAAAAATTGTACGTATGCTGTCTGCTGGGTACTGGGAAAGCAAAATACATCTGCAGGGGAGCAGCTAACTGGCGAGCGAGGCAAAGGGTCTGAACTCAGCTAACTGGAAGGCAAAATCCGCACCCATTCCAACCTGCCAGGGCTCTGCCTGCTCGAGGCTGTGCCCCCGCAGCTATGCCTGGCTTTCAGCCTGCCTTTTTCAGTTTGGTAGGGAAAAAAAAAAAAAACATATAAAAAAGTGCAGTTTGAGCCTTTTCCTCTGATATCACAACTGTTCACGTGACCGATTAAATGCTCGGGCTTGGGGGGGGCAACCACCCCCAAGGGCACGTGCACAGAGGGAGCGGGATGCAGGGACCGCGGCGTGGGGGGGATGCTGACCTGCGCATCGCTCCTCCAACGGGACGGCTCCGAGGCGCTGTGAGCAAACATCGACCAGGGAAATGCTCTTTACCCGCCAGCTGTTGCCCAGCCGCTGGGTCGATGCGATAAGGGCTTGGCCGAGGCAGAGCTGTTAGAGGGATGCTGCCGGTCCCTACGGAGAGCAGCGATGCCCAGGTGAGAAACAAGCACGTAAAGAATAACGAAGTTCTCCTGTCTCCTGGGCATGCCTGTGGTCTTGCAGATCCCGTAGCTCAAGGGTTGCTCGGCTGGGGCCAAGCCAGAGGGCTGATCCAGCCAAGGTCCTGGGCACGTGCTCTGCGCTGAATCAAGGGAGGAAATCAATGGTAAAATGATCTTAAACCAAGTGAATATACTCAAGGGCTTGCACAGATTAAAATACATCCATCCAGTGAGGCCGTGCAGCTTCCTAAAATCCCTGCGGGACTCAGTGTTCTCTGGTTTGTGTTGATTTAACCAGCAATCAGTGCCCCAACGCCTTTCACAGCAAGGGCTCATTTTACAGTGATTCCAGTGAGAAGTCAAGTGTTGTCCAAAACCTATAGGCTTTACTATGCCACAGTATCTCTGGAAAAAAAATATATCAACACAAAAAAAAAAAAAAAAACAAAAAAAACCCAAACCAACCGAAACCCCAAACCCTTAAGCATCTTAGTCCAGCTGGTGCTGTTTCAGAATTCCCCCCCCACCCTGAGAAGGCACCTGGGCTGCCAGCACCCGTGAGGCTGATGGAGAACCAAAGGGAACAAACTAAAGGGGAAAGGACCAGAGCCATCGCAGGTGTCCCTTTCAGGAGAACACAACCCACGCTCTGCAGGAGACGAGCATCCTCCCGCCACCCCCTGCTCCCCGGGCGCGCCCTCAGCCCCATCCCCGAGCACTGTCGGTATTCCGTGTTTCCATCCACAACGGCTGCGTGAAGGGGTTGGACACTACGGGATCACAGCACAGTAGTTTGCCATCAAGGAAACCGCAAGCAACAAATACAGATATTATCTGCAGCAGCTGGTTCCCATTTGAGGAAATCTCTCGGGGTGCGTGATGCCGCACGGCTCGGGGCTGCGTTTGGTTCAGAACCACCCACACGTTCCCCTGGCAACAGCAAACCAACAGCACCGACACCAGAGCTGGGAACCCAGGGACAGGACCCCACACCCTGCCCTCCACCCCAAATACGTCCCCACCAGCTGAGAACAAGGGACAGGACCCAATACCCTTGGCAGCTGCGTCCAGGGGCCCGTGGTCCCCATCCAGCATTTTTCCAACCCCCCCATGTGTGAGAGCCTTTAAGAAGCCGTGCTGGGGACCCCTGGGGTAACAGCCGCTGGGGCAGCCACCCCTGCCTCATCCCCCGCCTGAAGGATGCTGCGCATCCCTGGGGACATGGGGACAAACTCAGAGCGAGATCTTGGAGACCACGGTTGACCCCAGCAGTATGGATGAGCGAGGACCTGTTTTCAGGAGAGTTTAGAAAGCTGCTGGGTTTTTCGAAAGATTGGCAAAAAAAAAAGGATTGGGTACCACAAGGCGGAGGCTGGGGACCGGAGGGACGGTCAGCCCTGGGGGGAAGCTCGAGCCCTCCCCAAGCCCTGGCGTTGGGCTTTTTCTGCACCCTCCGTCTGTGCCAGCCACAGCTTTGGGTTCACCGTGAGCTTTACGATGTCTGCTGAGCACCGATGGCATCAGAGGGGTTTCATGGCAAAAAAAAAAGGATTGGGTACCACAAGGCGGAGGCTGGGGACCGGAGGGACGGTCAGCCCTGGGGAGAAGCTCGAGCCCTCCCCAAGCCCTGGCGTTGGGCTTTTTCTGCACCCTCCGTCTGTGCCAGCCACAGCTTTGGGTTCACCGTGAGCTTTACGATGTCTGCTGAGCACCGATGGCATCAGAGGGGTTTCAGCAAGAGGTGGGCACCCAAACACCTTCTGGCTGGACATTTTCCTTTGTGTTGCGGCCCCGCTGGTTGGTGGGGTGGGAACTCTGCTCCCACACGGATGGATGTCCTCCTCCCCAGGACTCTACAAACATCTCAGACCCCTTCCAGCAGCAGGGGCCGTGATGGGATGCCCGGCGCTGTGCTGGCAGGATGGCTCACGGGATGGGGCTGGAGAGCGGCTCTAGCCTTGAAACGAGCTCCCAGAGCAGGGGCTGGAGAAATGACGACAATTCGAGATACTGAGAAACGTGCCTGGAGCACTTTGGGGTCTGCAGAGAAGGTGGGAGCCACAGCAACCTGGGCAGAGCGTGGGGCTGGGCTGGCTGCACTCAGGGCTTCTTCATTCACATCTAAATACTGAAATAATTTTTTTTTTTTTCAGAAAAGCCAAGCAGCTGCAGCTTCCCGTGATCTCACTGAGCTCTGTAATGAAGATCGTTCTGAACACCCGTTACTGCCAGGAGGGAACCCAAATGAGGGGCTGGGGCCCCAGCTTTGGGAGCAAGACCCAAACATTTTTGGTCCATGTGTTGCAAATGAAGGGAAGGTTAATGGAATAGGAATAGCACTCTGATGTTAAGATGTGGCTCTGCTGCAAGCAGAGATGGATGTAAGGCATCGGCCAGGGTGACACCGCAATGGGTTGAGTAGGTTGCAGGTAAAATTCTCAGCATAGAGAAACAGGAAATAGAAAGAGCTGTTAATATGATGTAAATAAAGTAAATTGTGTAACTCCATGGTAACAAAATGAACCCAGAGGTAAATGGTGAGGAAGCATCTCCTGGGGTTCCTCACCCCAAAGGAGCCGGGCTGGGCGAACACCGAACCGTGCGTCTGGAGCGGGGACAGGAGCGGGCGGTGGGGAGGCGAAGGGCTGCTTCCTGCTAAGACATGGGTGCATGGCAGGTTTGGAACATCCTTGCCCAAAGAGGGACAGAGGAAAGTATTTCTATTAATTTCTCTGCATGCAGAGTCATGGCAAAGCCTGGTCTCCAGAAACAACTCATCCTTTTGTTTTCTAACACCGGAATGAAAAATCCAAATTCCCCCTGTGTGCACTCTCAGCGGCTGAATCACCGCCTCATCCCAGCCCCGGGAGCTGCTGCCATCACCCTCGAAGGAGGTGCTGTTGGTATTTGTAAATGGAATATCCAAAAAACAACCCCCCCGAAAAAACCACCGGCAGATATAATGGAGGCGGCAACGGCTGCTCTCCAAAAGCGCCGAGGCAACGCTACTCCTCGTTACGCCCGTGAATCACTCGGCACATCCCAGCTCTCCCGGACTCTTGGCAGCTGTTGCTGATGATTTTTTTTTGTGTTCTTTTCCCGAAACGCACATGTGGTTCTTTGCTCAGAACTTTACGGTGATTAAAATGAGCGCTCAGCCCTGGAAACTCAACACAACCCTTGCACAGACCGGCACAGCGCTTCCCGTCCCCAGGAAACGGCCGCGCACGCGGATGCTGGACCGGATTGCCATAAAACCCAACGATGCATGAGAACCGGTGTTCAGCAAGCAGGGCTGGTGTCGGCTGGAGCAGCATCGCGGGGATTTGCAAAATCCGGCCTGGGGAGGACGTTCTCTGCTGCCAATTCTGGGCTGCTCAGCTGACCTGAGCATGGAAAAAAAAAGTGATGTCCTAAGTCAAGAGAGGACAACCCACGCGTCATTAACGAGTCATAGAGTTACAGAATTTTATTTCTCGGGCAGCTGTATGTTGGGCAGGACAGAGCACGACCCTCAAGCCAACCCCGCGGCAAAGGAGAACCTGCTGCGCTCGCTGGGGCTCCTCTCCCAGTGCCCCCATGGCCATTGCTCAAGGACCCCGAGTTCAAAGCAGGCACTCGCCAGCCGGGTGTTATTCATCACCCTACAGTGGTGGGAGGCCAAAATAAATCACTTTCCATGTCACATAAATTGGGAGATGGAAAATCCCATTGAGGTCACACGGTCCATCAGCTCCTGCCCGGGCAGGGCTGCTCCCGGCAGCACATTTTTCCATCACTTTTTTCCCGTCCGCTTGGAATGACTCAAGCACAGGGGCTCCAGCGCTCCCCCCGAGATCTTCCACCCCTGACCCAGCCCCATGGGAGAACAGCTGCCTCCCTGCGGCACGGAAACTTTCCTTTGCTGAATGTCATCCCATCACTCCCATCCTGGACCACCCTGAATTATCCCCCCCTTCCTCTGATGTTTAGAACCCCAGGATGGGTTGGGTTGGAAGGGACCTTAAAGCCCACACAGTGCCACCCCCTGCCATGGGCAGGGACACCTCCCACCAGCCCAGGTTGCCCAAAGCCTTTGAGAAATTCCACCAAGGTACCAGCTGTGGAGGGCGAGGGGCTTGTCCCTGTGCTGTGTGATTCCCTGAGCACTCCTGGTCCCTGCGCTGGGCTGGCGCAGACCCCCCCCCCTCCCCTCCCGGGCAGGGCAGAGTGCATCCCAGCACTTTACATCATATTCAAGAGCATCCCTGCCCAAGCTGCTCCCTGACCTCAGAGCTCCCTCTGAGACCCACAGCTCCCCGGAGCACACCGCGCACCGCCCGGGCTGCTCACCACGCCTGAATTTAAACTCACCGGGGATGCTCGCACAGCATCCCGGCTGAGCTACAGCCTGAGCCCTAACTAGCACAAAGCCCACTACTAACACCCCATTTTCCCCCCTTTTTTTTCTGTTTTTTTTCTTTTTTTAGATTTTTTTTTTTTAATTATAATGGGTATGGAAAAGGGGCCGGACCTCACGTTGTCTGCACGTCAAGCAAACCGCTCCCAAAGCAGCCCACGAAGGCACCTCTTACCCACCCACCCTGCCTTCTGCCCGGCTTTCTGCCCCAGCTGCCTCATCCCCTGCTTTCGTGCCTCCTCCAGAAGCCGTTTGCATCACTCCAGCCCTTTTACGCAGCGCTGCCCGCAGCTGGGGTGCGCAGCACTCAGCTCCTGATTTATACAGAATTCCTCTTTCACTCTTACATCAATGGGTCCAGATGCTTTGAAGCGTTTCCAGCAGCACTGCGGCGAGGGCACGTCCCCAGGATGGCTCCGTCCGCGTCCGCTGCCACCGTCCCGTGTGATGGCCAACGCCAGCGTGAGCACCTGGCTGCAGCGGGCATCGGTCTGCTGCCCCGGGAGGGTTCAGGATTTCCACAGATGAGAAAACAAAAAGTTTGTGAAACTTTCTGGGTTTGCTGAAGGGCAATCCTGCCTGCTTGGGCTTTGGGGTTGAATTCCCGCTTCTCTCGGTTTTGCCGGTCACTACTTGGATTCTGAATTCCATTTACAAATGGAATAAAATGTAAATTGAAAATATAAATTGAACATTCAATAGTATCAAAACAGGGCATCCTATCGACTTGAAGAATTAAATGTCTTTTTGGAAACGCGTCCCCAAAGCAAACCATGGGAAAGAGGCGCAGAGGTGGCGCTGGGGACATGGGGTCACGGTGGGACTGGGCGGCGCTGGGTTAGCGGTGGGACGCGGTGATCCCGAAGGGCTTTTCCAACCTAAATGATTCTATGATTTCCTGTAATTTATTGAGTTTGAAAACCTGGTTTTATGGGCTACAATGGCCGTGTCATCCCTTGTATGTTCCTGATGGCTGCAGGCTGGCTTCCGGAGCCGCCAGCATCACCCCAGACCTGATAAACGAACACACGCAGGGAAGAGAAGGGGAAGAAATAGCCGGCACCTGCAGCAGGGCTCGGCACTGCTCTTTTATCCGCCAGGATGCTGGGTTGTGACTCACACAAGAAGATACCAGAGAAATCTGATTTTTGAGGAGGTGGGTGCAGCGCTGAGACCCGAGACGGTGACAGTTTCTGGTGCGATCGGCCGGCCTCAGCAACCCAAACCGCATCAGCACACCCAGTTTGCTCCTGGTTTTGTTTAGCAAATAGAGGATAAATTTAAAAAAAAAAAAAAAAAGTAGAACATCTGTTTATTCCTGCCTGGTGGAAACAGGAGCCCCGCAGCCGGAGCCCCATCTCGGGCACGGCGGGTCCCATCGAGATGTGTCACTAAAGCATCTTCGGAGAGATGGGAAACTGCCGGGGTGCCAAAAGAGTGGGGGCGAGAGCTGTGGAGCCCGGAGAAGGGCTTTTTGTCGCAGAAAAGGTGTGGGGGAAGGTGCCATACACACTATAGACACTTTACCCTAATACTTTGGAAAAGCAGGATTTTTAAAGAGTTGTAAACTTTCCTTTGTGGCATTTTCCATGGGCAGCACGCTGTGAAGGACTCTCCGTTTAAAGCAAATCCTACCAGGCTGGTGCGGTCGCCGTCCCCCCGGTCAGCTCGAGGCGATGCTGGTCCCTGCAGGGTTACAGCCCGATGGGATCCCCGGAGCCGGACAGAGCGCGCGGGGCTGGGAGGATGCTCAGCCCTTTGCTGGGAAGAAGCACAGCCACCTCCTGGCCCGAACGCCGTCCCCGGCTCTGTGGGGAAAACCGTGGGGAGGGAGCGTTTGTTCCGGAGGCTGGAGGGTGTCTCTGGGGAGAGAAGGGAGAACACGCCGGGGAGCCGGGCAGCTCGCTGGGGAGAGGGCTTGTTTGTCACTGTCTGCAGCTCCCAGCGCAACGCCAGATGCTCGTATGTTCCATCACACAAATTATATTTCCGGTGTTAAAAATCCTCCTCAACACTCATCTTTTGCAGCACTCTTTTCATTAGCCCATCAAAATTAATTCCGTACTAAGCTCTGAGGATGAGAAACCCCGACAGAGGCACCGAGCGTATCTGGTCGTATCGCTTCACACCCTTACAGCTGCACGTGGAGCTTGTTCTCCCTTCAGAATACACGTAACCACCTGTGACAATTAAAGGGAAAATCCAGCATCAACTTTTCATTATGTAAAGAAGTTCCTATTTTAAATAAGAAAAAAAAAAAAAAAAGCAGTGTGGGTTTTGTCTGGGAAAGGAAATTCTCCCCATTTCGTTCTCCTGCTCTTTCTGTTGTATTGAAAACGCTGCAGGCTTTCGAGGACACGAGCTGGGAGACAAATCAAGGATTTAAAGCAAAGAATATCTTGCAGCAACTGTTTGTTTAGATGAAGAGAAAGGCAGTCTGTCTTTTTTCCTCACTAATACATTTTGATGATATATGGCATTCGGACTGGCTCCAGTTTCTATTTTCATACACTTTTAATGCTGCTAAGATACGAAGATTTTCTTTTTAATTTTTTTTTCTGAAGTCTAATTTCTTCCCTCGTGGAAAAACTCCATCTGTGCGCCCCAGGCTGGGATCCCAGCTCACGCACACCAGCTCGAAGATGGATCTGTCATTTTTCATACACGGGGCACATCGCTGCTCTGTTTTCTAACATCCCGTTAGGAATAAAAGTTGGATACACATGGGAGCAATCGTTCCATCTCCTGCCAAAGGAGCAGCACGACAGCCCCGTGTCACCAGGCTTCGGGTCGACCCTTTCTGCCCTGGCTCCGTGAGATGCAGCCGAGGCGCAGCCCTGAGCACCGCCCGCGCCAAGGACGGTCCCCAGGAGAGCCCCTGTCCTGCAGGATGTCCCCTGCTCAAAGCTCTCCCCTCAAGACTCCGCCGGCCACATCCATCAGGTTTTTATCTCCTGGGATGCCAGTGGGAAGAGGACAAACCCCATATTGCAGTTGTCTAGGAATTGCTCCCTCCTGCCCTGGCAGCCCGGTGTCCCTGCGGGGGCAACATCTGCAGGGCTGAGCCTCCAGCTCCAGCTCATCCCACCCGCGCCTTCTGCAGGGACGGGGCACAGCAATGGCCCGGGGAGCTCTCAGAACGGCTGTTTGGGACATCCCAAAAGGACTCTCCCAGTGCTTTGTAGGGCAGAAATGCCGGGATGGCTCCACTCGCCCCATCCCACCGGTGCCCGTACCTCCCCTCCCATCACACCTCCCACCCCCCACACCCCCCTGCTCCCCCATCAGTAACGACGGGTTTGGCCAAACCACAACAGATGCTGGATGCTCACATGAAACCTTCTCCACAGCACCAGACCCATTCTCCCGACTCATTCTCATGCGCAGAAGGACGGGGCTTGGCACGACGGGCAGGTTGGAGAGGACGCGTGCCGGCACCGCCGCATTGCCCAGCTCAGCCTCGCCAGGACACCGGCCTGCCCACGCTCTGCTTGTGCCCTCCACAAACCCACGAGCGGGACAGCAGCCCCCTCGCAGCCCCCACCCGGGCACTTCTGCGTCCTCCCGACCCCCAACGCCGCGCTCAAGTCCCTCGCCGGTGAATAGTAGGACATGAAATATCTGAAAGAATACTGGATAAAAAGAAACGGATACATTTGGCGATAACAGTGTCAGTGCCTTGGATGCACGCAGGGTTAACACTTTAGGGAACGATTCAGGACTCTGCAAGCGACTCTTCTCGACCAGGCAACAACACCAGCTCTGCCGAGGAGGCGAACAGAAGCCTTTGCACCAGGCAAGGACCAGGCAGGCGGCTGCCACGGGCTGTCTCCTGCTGACCCTGAGCAGCGCGCGGACGGGTGGGGGGCCGCAGC
>NW_010135457.1:10078-12853 GCF_000699245.1 Pterocles gutturalis
GGTCCAGGCTGGGAGATGGTTTAGCGTTCCCTTGTGCCACGAGTCCTAGAGGGCAAGGTCCAGCACACCAACATCCCATTCGGGAATTCCAGATGGATTGCCTCCAGGAAGTTTTATGTCCTGAAAATGTGGCGACACAACGCGGCATCTGCCTTCTCCCTGGTACCTCCCTGCTCACCCCGTTACGAGAAACGCTCCGTAAACTTTCCTTGACTCTGTGAAATTAATTTACTTGGTTTTAAAAGGTTATAAAAAAGGTTTCCTGACATTTTTATATTTTGCTTATCGCTTAGCAGCAGGAGCGCCGGGTTTCTGTGCGGGAGGGGAAAGAAGGGAAAGATTTGTTCCTGAGTTGGTTTGGAGCCATGATTTACACCCGCCCTCGTGCGAGAAACATCATTTCTGTGCCTGCTCTCGTTATTTTACATGCTTTTCCTCTCTTTACGATTGATGACCACCTGGGCCAGGAGCTCAGGTTTAGATCTGACCCTTCTGCACAGCTTACAAAGGTGAGAGTTGGATGGGGACAGGCTGCTGCCCCCAGCTGCGCTCTGGCTTTTCTTTAAGCACAGATGCCACGGGGCAGCGGTGATCTCCTGCTGGTCCACAGGTATCGTCCCCCCTCGTCTTCACCGCAGCCATTCCCGTACCAAACCCCAGATCACGGCATCGGCTACCGCAGGGCTCACCGGGACGCCTGGTCCAGAGCTATACAAGGGCGTGAAATCACCTAAGAGCATTTACTGGATTTACATTATTTTAAAATTCTCCTAAGACTGTAAAATACAACTGAAATTAATGTAAAAAATTGTGATAAATCTCATAATAGAGCTCTGGAGCTCATCATTCTAAGAACAGCCCCAATGAAAATCCATCACTCCAGCACAGGAAGACGGGGGGCAGGCAGTGGAATTAACAATTTCCAAGCTCAGAGAAGTCAGGATCTTTTCTAAACAAAAAATCAGCACCAGCAGCATCTGTCCGCCCTCCCACCCGGCTTTGGGGAGTGCTTCCCGTCCCTTCTCTCTGCATTTGGGAAATTGCTCAAAAATGAATTTCCCAAGGACTGCAGTGTGGTGGAATTGCTTTCACACCTTTGACATCCCCCGTTTTCCGCATCCTTAAGAACACTACGAACATCTGAGCAGGGTCAGCAGGTCCCGCAGACAGTCCCCCCCCCTTTCCCAGGTGTCCGGGGTGTGCTTCAGCCTCACCGGTGCCACTTCAAATCCAGCCCCAGATGCTAAATCTACAAAGGTAATTTATTCTACTGATTTTCTGAAATAAAATTCATTCCCTGTTATGCCATTGGATTCAAGAAAGCTATTTTGGCCAGCATTGAAGGGAGGGCCTGCTGCTGTCATTTTGTCACCTCGAGGACTCTCTCGTCACTCAGGAATAACAAGGTCAAGGCTGATGGTGCAATTACAACTGTATTTGGGTTTCCATGTGAAGTGTCCTGGGAAGAAGCAATTCCATGACTCCAAGTGAAGACCAAGCCCAGTCCCAAACTCAAACAGGAGCAAATCTCACCCATCCAGCTGTTCATATGCATGTTCTGAGAGCCTCCAAAGGGTTCCCCTCCGACCTCCCTCCATCCCGGCCCGAGCTGATGGTCTCAGGGATGATGGTGGGTGGTGTTTCCAGCACGACTCCTGGGGCACCAGCAGGTCTGAACCCCCCGCCCCGTGCCTGGGGGTCCCCCCTGCGCCCTGGCCCCAGCCCCTGCCCAAGCTGGGTCCTCATGTTGGGCCCACCTCTGCCCAGGGGACGTGCCAGGGATGTCTCCATCGCCTCTCCTTGTCCATGGCCACCAGGCTGTCACCAGAACCGCTCATGGTCACCAAGCTGGCCCTGTTTGGGTTTATCTGACCAAAAAACTCCAGTATCTGGTGACAGGGTGAATAACACGTCAGAGCGATCGATTCGCCCGTGTAACCATTTCATAGAGACCTCCCGCGTGGCTACGGTGGAGCTAAAAACCACACAGAACACAGACACTTTTCTGATGAAATCCAAGAGGCAACCATGGTTTGGACAGAGTGTATTAAGCCTTCAACTCCTCGTTAATTAGCACAGCACGAAGACTCGCACACGGAAACGGGAAGGGAGCCGCGTCCCTGCCCATGGCTAACGGACTCAGGGCGCGGGATTGTCACAGCTCCAAGCTGGGTGACCTGCCAATGGCTTGGCTGCTGATCACGGATTTGTCACATTTTCATGCTGGGTGATACACACTCCACAGCCAGCGAGTGTCACTGACCTAAGCGTAATTATTTGCAAATATAACACTACTCAATGAAATAATGGCAGAAATCTGATTCTAACCAAATAAATCACATTTTTACACCAGAAATGAGCCATTAAGTTACACGGAAGAACACACAAAACAGGAAAATTCCAACAGAGTGGTTGGGGAAAAGAGTATTTGAAACGGGCAATTATTTTAATTACACCTATCGAAGATGTGCTCCTCCTGGAGAGATGATATTTTTTCTTTTTCTTTTTCTTTTTTCTCATCTTGAAATGCAGAGAGCATATCATCACATTGATATGTAATGGACAAAGAAACATTAGTGCATCAAAAATAGAAGTTTAACTTAATATGAAGTTGTAGAAGAGCATGACTTGCATGGGTGAGGATTTGACCCCAGGGGTCCAGAAGGAAATGGCCATTTGCCGCACCGGAGTGGTTTCCCATGCGCCGTGCACGTAGGTGTCAGAGCTGGCTCAGCTGGCGTCTCATAACGGCAGGGATCCCGCCCCCGGGGCACT
>NW_010135457.1:12882-26119 GCF_000699245.1 Pterocles gutturalis
TGCGGAAGCCCCGTAAACCCCCGCCGGCCCCTGCCTTTACGCTTACCGGCGGCGGGTGCCTTGGCGGCTCGTGAAATACCAAACTGTCCGGAGAGATGGATTTCCTTCCCAGCGGCGGGGCTCGTGCGGCTCTTCTGCCCGTACTCGGCGAGCAGGGCGGCGGAGGAGGTTAGGCTGCCCTGAGCCAGGGAACACGGCGATACCGGGAAGTTTCCACTGAGCTTTTTGAGTTCCAGGACTTGTTCCCTGGCTTGAGTCAAAGCTGCAGTCAGCTCATAGCGTTCCGCGCACTCTCTGCGCACCGTTTCCTGGAGAAGGGTGTTCTGCAAACAGAAACAAAGGCTGGCGTTACAAAACGCCGTGAGTCAGAACACGTGCCTACGGAACTCCCGGGGCTGCAGGCAGGCGCGGCTGGAGGGCACTGAGGCATACAAACCCTTCCACGCTTCCCCCGTTCTGGTTTCTCTGAAAGTCATTCCAAGGATCCTCATCAGCATCTACATACCCTCCATCCCCTCGGGAGACGGTGACAAGCAAGAGGTTGGTCATCAGAAGTGACTTCTGATCTCCTGCCCATCCCACAGCCAGAGGGAAACGGGGAATGCTGCTCTTGGGAGGGAAAAGGTTGAGTACTACTGCGCCGCTTCATGGGGATAAGATGCTCAAGAACTCGTCCTCCTCTGTAGTTTAAATAATTATTATTTGGGGAATTATTCGGGAAGTGTCACCTGCAAGTCTGAGAAATACCCTGGTGCGGAGGTTACCTGAAAACCAGCTGCAACGTTCAGCCACTCTGCTCTCCCCATTCCCTGCTGGGATCGTCTATGGGGAGGAACTGAAGACAAGCAGAGCTGGTGGAGGGTCACGATGAGGGTAACGGCGTGTTCCTCACTCTGCTGAAGGTCTGACCAGTCCCTGAGGAGCGCACGTCCTTCCACGAACCTCCCCCACGGGCACGGGACAGGACGGCTGCCAGCACCCCTCTCACCTCACTAACACACACTCACTAACGCGCATTCAGAACCAAACCCACGTAGGCTGCTTTACTGTTTACTCGTGTGTATGTAGCATGGTGTGAGGTTAGCCACTAAAAAATGAACATCTTGCAGGACCTGAAAAATAGGGATTTTTTAAAAAATACAACCCTAGTTTAAGTGCTTGCTGAATTAAAAATTTCACCTATTTTGTGATACCTTGTATATATGAAATGATGATGGGCTTGGCTTTATAAATCTTTTAATGGTTTTTAAACCAAGGTCTGAAATAGAGATGCTTTGAATGATTTTAGAAATCACATGTCTCTACGTAAAAACAGCAAGGCATTTCCTTGGTCACGTTCCTACCTCCTCTTGAACTTGACTCAAGTCGTGAATCAGCTGTGTCCTCTCCTGGGTTAATTTTTCCAGTTCATCTGACTTGTGTTTGATTTCTTTCCTCATATTATCCAGAAGGGATTCATTGTTGTTCTTTTCCATCGTCAGCTGAAACTCAAGTTCGGTTATCAGTCTCTTCAGGCTCTGAATTTCTTTTTCCTTGTCTTCATCTTTCTCTGCAAGTTTGTTCTGGGCATCCTGTAGCTTCTTTTCAAGAATTTCTGTCTCCATCCTGAGGCTACTGGTGGCGCTGGATATTAACCCTGGTATCTGCATTAGATTAGCCAAACATTGCATTAGGCTACATTCAGTGGATAGCTTTAGATGTGTAGGATTAAGAATCAGATAAATGCTGACTTCAGGAAAAAAAAAAATACAAATGCAAACTACATGCCCTGAGAGACAAAAAAAAAAAGCTTTGAATTTCCATAACACCCTCAAAGGGTATCAGAGAGCTGTAAATTAGTCAAAACTCCCTCAGAACAGAGAGATTAATTAGTATGTCCGAGATCAAACAGAAAAACAGAGGTAAAAACGGAAAAACTTCTTTACAGGAAGCCAGTATTGCTTCAGGGTTTGAAAACCAGAGTCAAATATTTGTCAAGTGAACGAAGCCAAACTGGTATTTTCAGCTCTTTAAAACAAATCTTCAACAATTTCATCCAATGTCTTTGATTTTTCCAGAATTCTCAAGAAACAAGTCAAATCGTTTGAAAACTAAGGTTGTAGGTAAAATTTTCAATTTTTATCTAAGACCTGAAAAGGGGAGGTCTGGGAAGAGCCCCTGCGTGTGCTGCAGCCACCGGCACAGCCGGGGAAGCCGCTCACCGGCCCCCGGCCCCTGCCCCAGCGCCGCCGGATCCATGCGGGAAGGGAGCAAACAGAGCGGGTGGGTTTGGGACAGCTTGGCACAGTCCGCAACAGCCCAAGGGCTTTCAAAAACGATGATGTCAGTTTAAAGATAACGAACAGCTACACTCTATAGACAGAGAGGAACTCCAGGGAAAGAAAACGTGAGCAAAGAGCGAGCTCCTGCAGCGCCTCCCTACCTGGAATAACAACTGATTAAAGTGATCCATTAAAAAAAACCTTGAAATATACTAAGACTGGGTAAAAAAAAAAATTTATCACCTAGATACAGGACTGCACGTAAAGAAGGTTTTACCTTTCCCGATCTACCGCCACAAAACTCTTCTCTGGGGTGTCACACACCTTGTTCTGGAGCTCTTCGTGGTCTCGCTGGTATTTTGTGATCAGTTCCTGCTGCTTTTGTCTCTCGATGTCTAGTTCCACTCTCGCTTCTTCCTTGACTTTAAGTATTGCTTCTTTGTGTCGTGCTTCGCCTTTCGCCAGATCTATTTCCATCTAGGGAACAAGCGGGGTTTAACCGTACATACCAACTCCTCTTCAGATATTGGCATCTCAAATTCAGGCAGCAGGGCGTCACGCTAAGGCACTGCGAAAGCACTAAATGACAAAATCCTTCGCTGCTTCCCAAAACAGATGATTGTTCTGCTGGAAGCATTTGCTCTGGGGGTAAAGCTCAGCTTTATTATTCTTTTGAAAAGCAGCAAAATGATACATTTCACAGTAAACATCTACCATGCTAAAAATAAGCCGTACACTCAATATTAAAATATAAAAATGTTAAATCTTTCTTATAAAAATCCTAAAAGCCCGACCCTATAGCCCGTCTGTCTGCCCACGCTCAGCCGACACGCTCCACGTGGGCATCTCACGATTTGGGAGCACCATGCTCCTCAGCCCCACGTACCCGTCCTATCGCGTGTCCCCTTCCCCTAAACCTGTTGTGAATCCCCGAAATTCCGGGTGAGATATCCCAGGCCTTATTTCCCCCAGGTTATGATAAAATTCTTAATTGTTATTATTAAATCATCTCTTTAATATTATAAATTCAAATTTGACAATTCAGACAGAATCTCCCAAAAAGAAAAGCCTGGATTCTGGAGGAAACACTGAAGGCTGTGTTTTCAAAAATCTTTTTCCTAAAGGAGAATTAAAATTATTAAAAGCAGAAAAGCCCAGAATGAGCTTAATTTACAATTATCTGATTTCATACCCTAATTGTCAGCAAAAGTGTAACAAACCCCCCTGCCTCTTTTTTGGGGAAAAGACAAACTGGAAATATTTTCATTATTTTTTTATATTAAAATATACCCAATTCTGGGCACGGAATAGGCACAAATCCCCCACGGAGGTTTAGCTTAAAACTGGTATTTTTGTATCCTCAGAGCAGACCATCATTATTATTGTTATTATTATTATTATTATAGATAGATCTATCTTCTACATTATTAGGTTTGGGAAGTAGGATTCTAATCACAGAAAACCAAATTTATTAACTCTACTTATTCTTACAGGAGCAGATCCCATGTTGGAGGCTACTTGATTAAAAAGACTAAAAACCAAACCACAAGCAGTATAAAAACCCGAGCTCGTGCTGAAGGCTACACGAGCATTTTTCCCATTTAACAGTTGAAGCTCACAGAGCCGATGGCCAGAACAGGAAATCAAACAGCAGCTGATCTTCAAAGCAAGCATAATGGCTACTAATTGCTTAAACCCACTTACAGGCCCCTCATTAATTAATATTTTAAAAAAATCCATAAAACAAACGTTTACATCAGTCTTAATTTTATGAGATTTTTTTTCCTGTTGTTCTGTTAAAACAATTTAAGGTGTATCTGTATTGTCAATAGGAAACCGGGACACTTTACACTTGCGCAATGGCACAGTGACCTGAGGAAAAGAGAACTTTGTCACTTGGACTCATTTCTGATTCTTTTGTCTGAAGAGAACATTTTTCGAGCACTTGCCACTCGCTGCATGCTAAGGGCTGGGACCAGCAGCAGCCGGTATCCCCGTTTAACGTCAGGCTGGACCACGCGCTGGGATTACGCAGACAGCGCGACCTCACGCTAAAATCACATCCTGCGACAGCGAGGTTATGAAGTTTTAAAAGAAATGTAACTGATCTTAACTGCTAGTAGTCCGCAAATTTTCCTGGGACTGAACAAAGCTTTCAGACACTGATCACACACTGAACCAGAAAAGACAGTAACTGCAGTCGCCAATGATGTACGGCTCAAATCAGAAAAGTCAGAGTTACTGTTGAACACTATTTTCAATTTTTTCTTCCCAGATTTTATTTTTTTTTACTTTTTAATTTGTTATATTCAGAAAACATTTGTCCACAGACAACCCCAAACCCAGGTACACGTTAAGAGGTGACCAACAAATCACAACCCAACTTGGCAGAACATCGTTATCCCAATTAAAGCTGCAACCGGCGGTGGGAAACCCTTCTAACAAGAAGACACACGATCACAGGAGTTTGTGTGTGGCACAGACCAGGTGAGGTGCCGGGAGGGCATCCCAGAATGGTTTGGGTTGGAAGGGATCACCCAGTGCCACCTCGTGCCATGGGCAGGGACACCTCCCACCAGCCCAGGTTGCTCAAAGCCTCATCATCCTCATCACGCTGCATCCTGCATCCGTGGGTGGGACCAGACCTGATCTCTTTCCCACTCTCTGTTCCCCAGCCAAGCCAGCTACCCCCCAAATTTGGGGTGCCCTCCTGGCTGGATTTTAACCACCCTTCTCACCTGTAGCCTTGACTTAATTTCTTTTTTCCTTCACTCCATTAAATAATGGGAAAAGAGGGCTGTGTCACGGAGCAGGCATGTCTGGAAGGTGCATCAATCTCCGTCCCACCTTCCCCCGATGCACCCCAACCCCCGGTGCACAAGCCCCCCAGGTTTGCTCCAGGTACTCCAGCCCTGGAGCCAGGGGACACTGCTCACTCGGGGGTGGCATCTTCCTCCCCGTACACGTGGGGACTCACCCCGACGCTGGCAAGAACTACAGGTTCATACCAAAACAACAAATTTCATGGTCACAGAGGGCTCGGAAAGGATAAAACTCCCGTTACATGTTCCCCCGCCTATTGCCGTGAGGGACAGAACCGTCTCAGGATGTATGGCCACGCACCCTGCACTCAGAGCCGCCGTCAGCACCGGGCAGGGCACCCACACGCCTCTCCCCTTCCTCTCCGGCCAACACCTCCGCTGCCTCCTGCTCCTCAGCAGCTCCCGAGAGCTCCGGGACCACCCTGCTTCTCTGCCAGATGTGCCGGGACACAAACCCAGGCGCTGACCCGCTCCCCCACGCAGAGCTGTGCTCCGGGGTTTGTAACCCGGGCTGCTGCACACACAACAGGGCGGGCTCCATGTGTCACGCTTTGGGGCTTGTGGAGGACAGTGGCCCCCGAGACGGGGCTTTTCTGCTGCTCACAGCGCAGGGTGGGCTCCATACGTTCACCTCCTTGCAGCTGGACAACAGCCCCTGAAATGGAGCTTTTCTGCACCCCTCCTGCGGGGCACACGGAGCTGCCAAGGGGTCGGTGGGCTCCATCCTGCTCCCCACACGCAGGCTGCCAGGGGACTGCACCCCAAACACTGGCGCTTTCCCCGAAACTGGGAAATCCAAATCAGAGCTGACCACCTGCCAAGTCTGCAAACACTCCGACTAAATCCCTCCTGCGTCCAGTACCACCCATGGCGAGAGCTCCCGGCTCAAACCTCTCGGATGAAGAAGACAAGTGACACGTGTGCGCTCGAGGAGACAGGTATCTGTCTCGCTGTACCCAGCCCTGACAGCCCACTACAACTGGGGAAAAAAAAAAAAGAAATGGAAGGGGTGCCAAGTGCACACGCAGGATTACCTTCTCCCTCCAGTTATCTTCTATCCGCATCTTCTGTCTTAACGTTTCCTGCAGCTGCTCTGTTCTGTTCTGATGAGAAATCAGCATTAACTCCCTAGAAACCACAAAAACTCGTATGTCAATAGGCGCTCTGCCCAGATGGGCGCTGTGCCGCTGTGGCAAAGGCTCGTCTCCTCCTCCGCTGTGCCATCAGCCCAGCAGCGCTGCCCGCAGCCCCGAGCCCCAGCACTCACCACTGCTTCGCATTTGCATCGCGGCAACACGTGCTTTATGAATTTTAAAGAAGATACTGTAGTTGATCTGTCTTCCACACACACATATTTAAACCTCTCAAGTCAAATTTTGAAGAACACTGAAAAGCTGTTATAACATTCAAAACGGAAATTGCTGTGTCTGATGAACTCAGAATATTACTATCATTAATTAAAAATATCGTAATAGGTTTTGAACTAAAACCACCCAGTGCTTTCTGTTGTTAGAGTTACTGTTTGTTACGTGAGGCTTGTAAAGCAAAAGCCCCGGAGAGCTGAAATTCTTGTAACTTAGATTATTAGCAATTTACCACCTGGAACAACTCAGGTACCTCAGGCTTAAGTAGAAGGGGAATTAAATTAACATGTAATATCTTTTCACGCGAGTACTGCAGTACAGGGAATATCCAAACCCTTTAAATATTACAATAGCTTAATGCCTCTTGGTGTACACCACTCTCCAAAAACGCTTATCTTCTCCCAGAGCCGCTTCCCCGAACACATTTTCCACGGTGCACAAATCAAAGCAGTAACACACTGCCCCGTCTGAAGCAGGGGACAGCACTCTCTATTCGCCAATAAAAGCCACGCTGATTTATCAGCAACGAAAATTTCCTGGCAGGCAGCTGTCCATCCACATCCCCAAACACTAGCCCATTCCCAATAACCTGGCACGCTGAACTATTTATAGCATTGTCCTGCTTTGCAAGTCGCTAATAACCTGAGTCACACAAACTCAAACTCTCCAGGGCTTTTGCTCTACAACCTCACGGACCAAACGGCCGCTATCACCACCGCCACAAATGGGGGTTGCAACCAAGCTTCAGCTACAGCCCTGAACTGCAAAGCTGGCTTTCGGGTTGGTTTTGGGGTTTTTTGTTTGTTTGTGTTTTTTTGTTTGTTTGTTTTGTTTATTTTTTAATGGGCTTTTTTTCTTATTCATTCAAATTTTGTCTACACTGTTTATTTAAAAACTCCATTCCCCGCGGAGGCTCAGCTCCCATCACCTCTCTTGTTTCAGCATCGCCACCTCCTCCTCTGTTTGCCCAAGAAGAGCTTTCAGTGCTTCCAGCTCACTTTCCGATCGGCCCGTTCTTCTTTTGAGATCTTCTTCTTTCCTTTCTCTCTCAGCCACTTCTTCCTGTAAATGTTTGCACACTTGCTGGCAAATGAGAAGAGATTCCTCCTTTTCCTTCAGCTCTTTCGTAAGCCTACAGACGAAATAAAAAAGCTATCAGCATCGCAGTTACTATGTTCTGATTTACAGACAGATACTAAATATACAGAAATTATTTGTACCTGGAAAATAAAATGCTAGACAAAACGCCATGAGATTAAATCTAGTGACGTGAACACAAAAATAGAAACTAAAAGCAGAAAAAAATATTGTCTAAAAGCTGCATTAAAATAATGAAATAAATTTTTTTTCTCTCACAGTTCAGAAATCTAGGTGTCAGGTCATAACATATAATTATGGCATTTACCTTGACTCAGAGATTCCATTTTCATATTTCATTTTTTTCAGTTCATTTTGACAGACATCAAGTTCCGCTGATTTCACCCTACAAAAACATTTAACAATGGTGCATTTGTCCGAAGAAATGACAGCCTGCACTCACGCAGGAACCTGAAGCCAGGTTTATTGACATTCTCCTAAACCTGTATTTTCTGTTTCAGGGAGAAGGCAGACAACAAAAAGCCCTGTCAGTCCCAGCCAACATTTCTAACTAATTGGAAGTCACACCCCCAGCGTGATCTCAGCCTAACCTAGGATCACCACAAGTTTAATTTTGCAAACAAGAAAGCGAGATCTTGCAACATCAATGACAGTTTCCAGTAAGATATGAACAAAAAAAAGAACAAATAACAATTTGGTAGGTAGGAGGGCTGGAAACTTTGCAGCTTTCTTCTCATTATGTCAGCAGCTCAGCAATTAATAACCATGGTTAAGCTTCGTATTTACATTTAAACAAATGCAGAATATGTTATTTTATTAAATTGCACTCATATTACACTGCAGTTTTAATACGACATTTGGAAACCCTTTAGTGTTTGTTTAACTGTGTTCATGAAATCTTTTTTCATCCTCAACCCTCGTACGATCATTAAAACTCTTTGTTGCTAAGCATTCCAAATATTTGCGACTTCGTTACGATCAGACCCTCTGAATGCAGGAACCGAAACCAGAAAGTACACCTCCTAAAAGAACGAATCCTTGCTTAAATTTCAGGAAAGAAAACCACAAAAAGGCTGACGGTAGCTGGTCTCGAGATGGGCAGCACTAGTTCATATCTGAAACAGCCATGTTTATTTTCAGTAGGGAATTGTCTCGTCTCAGGCAGGGCTTTGGTTAGCTCCAACAAGGATTAGGTGACATTGGCTTCTTGCTCTAGCAGTTGAGGGTTTGTGTACTCCTACTCGAGATGACAAACAGCAATAACACCCTGGTGCACGGGGAGAAGGCATGGCAAATTCACATTTGGGAAAAAAAATACAATAAATCATAGTCATTGATGAAATACTGAAGTTTCTGATTAGTTTTCTTGCGCCCTTCCCTCCACCCCAACCCTGCACTGTGCAATATGACTTTCCACACCCATTTTTATATATTTTTTCTATATTTTTATATGTGGATTTAATAAAATTTGTCCTCCACTTGTGTGTTAACCAGCGGGGGGGTGAGCAGAGCTAACCCTCCTCTTTGCTGGCTGGAGGAGAGCTCTGCGTCCACAGACGGTGTGCTCCAGCCAGGGCTTGGAAATACAGACCCTTGGCTACGGAGAGGAAATATTTTATCTGTTGGTCATAACCCCAAACCATCGGGACAAGCAGCACGCTCCGGTGCAGCGGTGAATCGAGCGAGCAGAGGGAAGCCTTACGTTAGCAGCTTCTTGTAGTGGTCCATCTCGGCTGTGACTTTCTGCAGCTTCAGTCCCATCGTCTCCACTTGATTTGTTAAATCTGAAAATGAAACCACAGGTTCCACGTCTGTATTTACATGAAAATTATTCCCTTTGATACACATCGTGGTTTATCAGCATCTCAGCCGCTGCCGCTGCGCAACGCCAGCGGCCACCAGGACAGGCACAGGTCTGTCGTTTGTCACTCGTGACTTGATTTCTCACCGCTTAGGAGCCACACAAGCCAGCTGTTTGGATTTCCTTAAGAACAACAAGAGACACTGCAAAGGCTAGACCGCTGCGCACCCCAGTTCAGACCAGTCTGCCCAGCACAGACCAGCTTTAGAGCAAGAAGCTTGTTTTCGTTTGGTTGAGTTTTTCCAATCCTACCAGGAAAAGCAACTCCAACTAAATGTAAATATGAAACACTTTAAATCCTGCGGCTTGTACGTAATGCCGAGAGCAAAAGCACGCAGGAAGGCACACCTGGAGATAACCTGCTAACGTGGCTTTGTATAAAACACTGGCACTGCCTCAATGGTACGATTCATTTTGTCTTAGGGTCTCTTAGCTAAATGGTATCTTTCAGAGCACACCACCTACCAGCTTCAACCAGCCGTTGCCTGTTTTCCAGCATATATTCCAGTTCTTCTCATCTGCACAATTAGTTTAATTATATTAAGAAATAAAAAAACCCTTCAAATAAAATACTGACCAAAGATAGAAAAAAGTGTTAAATACCAGTCCTTCTGCACAGTCGCATGTAAATGAAAAAGTGACAAATTTCCCCCCAGCAGACACCGCAATTTAATTTAATCTCAACTGATGAGCTTCCAGCCCTGGGAGCAAGGCAGCTCTCTCCACCCACGGCTTTGCAGGACGGCCGGCCGGTGGTTCGCACTTGCAGCACAGCACCCTGGCATTTTGCTGCACGCAGGTTACAAGCACGCGCTGTGCAAAAATACAGCCTGGAATGGAGCGAAGATTTGCTGTCCTTTAATAGAGACGTTACTCATCACAGATATCCACAAATCACCTTGCACAGAATCATAGGGGTGATAAAAACATTATCTGGAAACAGCTCAGTTATTTATGTTACCGACTTTCCCACCATTTCTGGCATCTGTTGTTGAAGTGAGCTAGTTGAGACGGTTCGGAGGCGTGAATGATGCTGAAGGACTGTTGCCAGGTGCCTGCCCACCTCCCTGGCATTCCTCACAAAACCGTCCATGGGGCAAAGGACCTTCTGCTATCCCCCAGATATTTATTTGCTCTAAACCTTCACCAGGCGTATTTTTTCCTCTTTGAAGGTAGGAATGAATTAATGCAAAACCATATCAATGTAGCTAGATCAGTGCAAACTAATGTTCCCGTATATTCCAATATCGTCCTTCAGAGAATACCATCGTGCTATATTTTAATTTTTCCAGGGAGAAATAGTCCACAAAACTTCAAAGCAAGATGATCTACAAATACACGCACACGCAGATGACGTTCTGGTCATTCTGGAAATTGCATATTCTAAAAGGAGAAGGACACTGTAAGTATAGATAAGAATTCACCCATATTTACTGTTACCTACTACTACTGATTAACTTCTGTCTATATTCAGTGAGTAGAGAATACTTGCTATTTACACCAGACTTTCATAAACTTAAAGAATCGACTGGGTACAGTTCTGAGAGCCCCACGCATTGGCATTTAGACAAGAGAACTCTCAGAAATCTGCAGAGATCGACCCTCTGCATCCCATCGGAAGAAGATACTTCCAGCTTTGCGGCGAGGGCTGTTTTCCCACGGCAATACTGAAAATAAATGGAAAGTGAAAAGGTCTGGCACCAGTTAAACTAAGCCTCGCACATAAATCACGCTCCGGTCTGGCAAAAGTTAAGTCAGATTTCCCTCGCGCTCTGTTCCAAGTGGCATTTATTACCTCCGCAGCCCCGTCCCTGCCCCACGTCCCCGGGGGAAGAGCAGGTTCTGTCCAGAGACAGCCGGGAGAACAGCGAGGATCTGCGCGGTCCCATCATATGGGCACGCCGGCGGCTGGGGGAGAGCCAGGACCTCTCGGGAGGCTGGAGCGATGTGGTCAGTAACACCGGTCTCTGCAGCAGCCTCAGAATCTGTTCCCACCATCCAACACAGCCGAGCTAGGAGAGGCTCGAGGGGAAGAAGCAGCAGTCCGCTCTAAAGCTCCAAACACCACCTCCCTTAGCAGCACACACAACTTTGCTGTAAAACATTCAGCTAAAAGGTGGTTCGACATGTTTTCACCTGCTCTCCCCATCCCTCCGTAACCCATTACAGCTGTATGTTCTCCTGTGCGATGAGTTAAGCAATTAGCAGCTTGGCAGGCATTAGAAAGGAATTTTCCTGAAAAAAAAATAAAATTATTTCAGATTCTACAGTTTCTCAGTGTTCCTCATGGTGCCCCTTCTAAGCTGGGTATGCCCAGGGACGAGCACTCAGCAGCGAAAAAGGACTGAAGGCTGCTGACCTTGACTCCTGGAGGGACAAAGAGATGGTGACTGGTATTTTCCTATTTGGATAAGAGGATGTTCCTAGATATCCATGGCTGCATCCCTGTTCTGATGCCTAATGACTAATTCACTGCATTTACCCCGAGCTGTCCTCCTGGGACACCGAGTCCCCCTGTGCTTTGCATCTCAGCGCTGGCATCTTCCCCTGCTCTGCGAAGTCGTGGCCAAGGACACGGAGAACAGACCAGACCACCTGCAGTTACTTTGGTTTAGTTTCTCCAGCTGGGCATTCTTCAATAAGGTATTGTTCTGTCCACTTTCCCAGAGCTCAGTAATTCAGCTTCCTGGCATTCACCCCGACATCGCCCGATGCAGTAAGTGCCTCCGAATGGCGACACGAACAGGGGACGCTGGCTTCACGCCCCAAGCAGATGTCAGACAGAACACGTGGGAACAATCAAACATCCACAACAGCAGGCTCTGCCGCAGCGTGGCTGCTTTGATAGAACAGATTCAGACCAAATTGCTGCAGATCGACACCACAAAAGGAGAGCCCGTCGCCTTCCTTCGCACGGGGATGCTGCTGCAGAGCAGCTTGACAACCAGCCCTGCTTGACAATTAAAAAAAAGAAAAATATTATAGAAGATCTCTGGCAATTATTAATACATGTGGGATTTTTTTCCTCTTCTTAGATGTGGGACTATGGACATGAATTCTGGAATAAAGGAAAAGGAGGACGATAATGCTTAGTTTGGTTCTAGTGCTTTGGGTGGTCCTTCAGCTCTGTTTCTTCTTTTACTCAATTTGTTTCAAGAAGTTTTCTTGATGACTGAGCATTGGACAGGAGTTTTTCCATGAGGGAGCAGATGGATTCAATTATACTGCTGGTTTCTGCAAGTCTTCTCTAAAGAGAGTTCCCACCAAAGTCACCAGGAGCTGGTTAGCAGAGAGTCTGAGCGATCAGACCCACCGAGACTAAATAACACAGATTTCAATCAGGTTTGGAAAACACAGTATGAGTAAGGAAAATAATGAGCAGAATGGTAATACACATGGAAACTTATGTTCAACACTTCCTGAATAAAGAAAAATATCCTATTCAAACACTTAGGTAAAAATGTTCTCTAGGAATTAAAATAAAGCTTATCGTGAAACATGTGAAACCAACAAAAAGCACTGTAAGTGTGTAATACTGATACTCACTTTAAAGCTTTAAAAAGCACAAATCCTCAGTCCAAATGCATCTCAATATTGTTCATGGTTAATTTTACTTATGTTTGTGATTCGCAATGTATCTCACCGTAGTCACAAACAGTCGACAGTGCCCTTGCAGGCAGCACGTGCCACCTGCCCTGCCTTCAAACCGGGACACAGGGGGGGTAGGGGCAGGGACTGTGCCCCCCGCACCGCTGGGGTCTGGCAGCATCCCGTTCTCCATCAAGGCAGCCTCTGATGTGACAAGGACAGTGTCGTGGGTTAAAGTTAACT
>NW_010135458.1:0-256 GCF_000699245.1 Pterocles gutturalis
AAAAAAAAAAAGAAAAAAAAGGCAAAAGCCCTCAACCCGGCCAAGCCCAGCTCTGGACCTCAGTGCAGGTATTTCTGCTGCTGTGTTCATCCCTTGCCGCCTACCACCCCGGTTTATTTTATTTTTTAAAGGAACGAAAAAAAAGAACTAGAAGGAGAAGTCGAACTCTCAAAGGGTTACTATGCAATTGCGACTGATTTCTTGGTTTTTTATCACTTTGAACTTTATGGAATACATTGGCAGCCAGCACGCCTCC
>NW_010135458.1:285-554 GCF_000699245.1 Pterocles gutturalis
ATACTTTGATAACTTCTGCTTCTTCTCGTTGTGCTGTTCACCTGTCCGGGGGGTTGCTGTGCCCCCGGCGCCTTCGCGGGTGCGCGAGGAAGGGAGTTCCGCGCCCGCGGCGGGGCCGAGCGGATCTGCCGGCGGTCTCGTGGAGTTGGAGGGATGAAGGCGATTTTTGATCTCTTTCTGCTTTTCTCTCTCACCTCACCGGGATGAGCAGAGCTGGCTCCGGGAAGACCTGCGTCTGCTCCTTCAAATTTTAATGTCTGGGAAAGGGG
>NW_010135458.1:585-1140 GCF_000699245.1 Pterocles gutturalis
AAAGGGAAAGCGCGATGACATGACAGGTAACTCTTTTGTGCCAGGATGTCCTAAAAGCGCCTTTCTCCCCTCCAGGTCACCGTTTAGAGACCTGGGAGAAGGCGGAGAGAGAAGACCGCGCCCGAAAAACCAGTAGCATAGATTATCGCTATAGGCTAAGCCTGGCTCCCGGAGATGCGGAGTGGAGGGCTGGGGTGTCGCAGAGCTGGTCACCGGTCACCTCGGTGTCACCGTCCGGGAAGCCCCTGGGTCATCCGTCGGCACTGCCCCGGGGCTGTGGCCCCTGGTATTTTATGTTGGGAATTTTTTTTGTTGTTTATTTGATTGTTTTTTTTAAATCCTGTGGGATGAAGGGAGTTGGTCCCTTCTGACTTAGCCAACCCTTGACCAATGTCTCCCGGGTGGCGGGCTGCAGGAGGGACCCGGGAGGGCCCCGGGCATCCTCGCAGGCCGGGGAGGGGGGCGAGGGTCAGGAACCGGGGGTGTTGGCAGCAGCTCCTTGGGCGCTGGCGTCCGGAGGAGGCGATGTGGGAGACCGGAGGCGAGGAGAGCCCT
>NW_010135459.1:0-205 GCF_000699245.1 Pterocles gutturalis
ACGGGATGGGGATGGGGACAGGATGGGGATGATGGGGACAGGACAGGGAGAAGGACAGGACGGGGACAGGGATGGGATGGCCATGGGAACAGGGACAGGATGGGCATGGGGACAGGATAGGGACAGGGATGGGATGGGGACAGGGATGGGATGGATGTCCCCAGGGCAACCCCCTGCCCGTGGCAGCCCCCCCATCATGCCCACA
>NW_010135460.1:0-3037 GCF_000699245.1 Pterocles gutturalis
ATTTTTCATTAGCCAAAAAAAGCTTTGTGGGTTGTTTTTTTTTTTTTTTTAAGGGAGGAAGGCAGTGCACTGAAAAACAATAAGATGCTCTATTCCTTTTTCCTCTCTTATTTTTTTTTTTTAAGGGAGGAAGAGAGTGCACTGAAAAGCAATAAGATGCTCTATTCCTTTTTCCTCTCCACAATGTGAAAGTGCCAATATGTTTGATTCAGCACAGCAAAATGTTTGGTAGATCTCTTATATGCTATTACTATGTTAAACTGGTCCTTAGCATAACACCATTTCCTTCACTATTGCTTCTACATTCAGGCTTTAGTTTTCGCACCTCGCCAGCCCTTACTCTGCAAAATATTTACCGTGTGTAAATTTTGGCCGGTGAGCAATCCCATTTGCATTCACTGTGTTGAACTTACATACTTCATGAATGAATTTAAGTCAGCGAGTTCGGTGGGTATAAACACACGTTTAAAATCAAAGTGGTGCTCAAATCTCTGTGGATGACTCAAGTAAAGCTCAATTGTAATACACTCCCTCCTTTCCCCCCATCCTTCCATTTGTGTTCAATGGTTTCTATGCATTTTGCTGACAAATAGCAAGTGTGAACTTGGTCTGCTGCCATCACTGGAATAGATTGGGAGAGAATTAAGTGGATTTTTTTTTTTTTTTTTTAAGTAGCGTCTTAGTTTCCGGGAAGAGTGCCACAGAAACTGTACAAGCCGTCGGAATTGGGTTCTGTCATTGCAAAGTTCATTTTGGAGGTTAAAGGGACAAAAGCCAGTGAGCAGTCTTAGCAAAGTCAGAATTGCAGAAATAGGAGTGGGACCCTCTTTTTCTTTGCCCAGCTGCAGGTGTACCTCACAGCTGTCCTGCAGCTCTTGATCCCTTCATCTCAAGAATTCACTTAGTTATGCTTGTGCCAGATGGATTGGTGAGTGAGGAATTCATAATAAATTGTTGTCTTCAAGCTCCTGCATGAGTATTATGATTTGTAGGTTAGCAGAACTTGTGCTTAGGGTCTTCCATCTCTCATAGGCTCATAGTTTCAAGACCCACAAATGCTACGTTACACCACATCCCTTTATAAAATCCCACAGCACATCCAGCTTCATCTATTGCCCCATAGTCACGCAACACAAATCCAGGGCACAGCATCTGAAGCAAGGCTGGGGTCTAAGAGTCATAGAGGAGTAAGAATTTATTAGTATGTTCAGGATTTATCTTTTCACGAGAAATGCCAACAGAATGTGATTCAGTCCTTGCTAATGCATTTCCATATGTTTTTGCTATGAAAAAGACCAGGAACTGCTAGGTGTGTTCTGATCCTCTTCCCTTCTATTTCTAAGTACTGCTAGTAAACATCAATAGCCTGGTGTGGCATTCAGAGAGTTGGCTTCTGTTCTTTAGTGGTCAGGAGGACTCGGCTCCTGAGATACTCAGCCTGTAATTTCTGATTTTGATGTTTGGTTTGTGGGTTTTATCAGCATTTTTTCTCATCAACCAGTTTACGTATTCAAAACCATATTTTACCATCTTGCTGCAAGTCATTGACTTTTTTTTTTTTCCCCCTGTGGCTTTTGTTGCATTTAATAAACTTAAAGTGAAAAGACAATTTATTAATTATTTTGACAAAAATACTTTTAGTACATGTTTTATTTCCGATACCAATTTTCTCTGTGTGCAGATACGTATGCTTGCATACCAGTCTATATATACATTGGTTTCCCACAGGCATAAATCCCAGGCCATGCTGTTACATGAAGCAGAGCATTATCATTTATTTACAATGTCTCAACTCTGCTTAAGTTCTAATATATTTCCAGCTGAGTAAAGATGAGCCCTCTGAATAGGAAGACATTTTTATCTGATTTCCATCTGTATCTCACTCCTTCATTCTTCTTTTCTCCCTCTTCCTTCCCACTTCACTTCTTACACTGTCTCATTCATTTGTTCATTCTTTCTAACTTCACGATCTACCAAAACACTTGTAAAACTTGAGGACAGCATTTTTCCAAAGTCCTCTGGCTGCCCAAATAGAGACATCTCAGCATGGCCTGATTTCCCAGAGATTAGATGACTGATGTACCGAATCCATGCCTCCTGGAGGTGTCTGAATCACTTCCCATGGAAAGAAGACACCGAAAATCACCATCAGTTTCAAACCCCCAAGTGCGTGCCCAGTTCAGGCCAATGCAGGTTGCTGCGTGCATGTGTCCTGCTAGCTGTGGCAATTATTAAATGACTCACACATAATTGAGACTTGCTTTCCTTCGGTAATTGTTCTAAGAGGCTTTTCCAGCAGGTTCTTTTGTTCAGTGCAAGAATGTATAAAGAAGGTAAATTAGCCTTCAGGTGCCCAAAGGCACGAACTTAGATCCTATTTCTTTTATTCTCTCTTTCAGTTTGTTCCAGTCTGACCGCCACACGGACATCATTATTTTAATGTTGAGTACTCAGACAAGGGTGCCATGGATGTAAAAGAAAGGAAACCCTATCGATCTCTGACTCGGCGCCGCGACACTGAGCGCCGCTACACCAGCTCTTCAGCCGAGAGCGAGGACAGCAAGGCACCCCAGAAGTCCTACAGCTCCAGCGAGACCCTGAAGGCTTATGATCAAGATTCCAGGCTGACCTACAGCAATCGGGTCAAAGACATGGTGCACCAGGAGGCTGATGAATTCTGCCGAGCAGGTGAGCACGTTTCAGCAGATGCTGCTGTTAGCAGCGCAAGTTAATCAGCTGAGAGCTGGGGCTGGGCAGGAGGCTACCTCTGAAGGGCTCTGAGTCCAACAGCAAGATATAAGGAAAGAGAACAACGAGGAACGTCTTCAGAGTACTGGGGCCAGCTCTGGAGTCCTCAGCATAGGACAGACACAGAGCTGTTGGAGCGGGTCCAGAGGAGGCCACGGAGATGGTGCAAGGGCTGGAGCAGCTCCCGTGCGAGGACAGGCTGAGAGAGTTGGGGGTGTGCAGCCTGGAGAAGAGAAGGCTCCGGGGAGACCTTCCAGCACCTTCCAGTGCTGAAAGGGGGCTACAGGAG
>NW_010135460.1:3068-57174 GCF_000699245.1 Pterocles gutturalis
GAGGGGGGGGGTCTCATGATCAGGGGGCAGAGGGATGAGGGCTAATGGTTTTAAGCTGAAAGAAGGTAGATTTTGATTAGATATTAGGAAGAAATGTTTTCCTGTGCAGGGGGTGAGGCAGTGGCCCAGGTTGCCCAGAGAAGCTGTGGATGCCCCATCCCTGGAGGGGTTCAAGGCCAGGCTGGATGAGGCTTTGGGCAACCTGGGCTAGTGGGAGGTGTCCCTGCCCATGGCAGGGGGTTGGAACTTGATGATCTTTAAGGTCCCTTCCAACCCAAACCATTCTGTGGTTCTGTGATTGTATTGCACAGACACAGGATGCGTGCAAACCAATATCCTTAAGTGGGACACCGCTAGCCTGTGTTCATTAGCATCTACTAAGACACATTTTCTATGTCTTACTCTTTCTGCCTCTTTGCCGCTTCCCACCATGAGGTCAGACCCCCCCATGCACATGCTGCATGATATGGATGTGGCATGGGAAGTCCGTGCCTGCACAGGAGACCTTTTCACCATGTCCTGTGCCTGCTGTGTCATGAAGGAAGTCAACAAGGAGCCTGAGGCAGAAGACAACCAGGGGAGAGTGCCACTGCCCACTGTCTGTCTGGGCTACAGCAAAACTCAAGAAGCCTGGAAGAAAGGAGGCAACTGAGCTGCTGATGGGATGAAACACCCTTGGCATTGTACATGGCCTGCAAGCTGTAGGCTTGAGATGGAGACATGTTCCAATGCTAGAGGAGTGTAAAATAACTACTTTTAGGACAGGAGTCTATTTAGTGAATCTGGGTCACAGGAGCCATGAAGATGTGGAGGTTCAAGGTTCAGCATGGGCTCCACAGTCGTGATTCACAGAGTTTCCGGATAGTCTCCTTTTTATTGCTAGCCTGGAGTCAGGGCAGTTACATTTTCACTGCTGCTGTTGCCTACGTGAGGTAGATTTCTGGCCCATGCTATAGTCTCATCTTCATTTTTTCCTTAGAAACACGAGTGTCTTAGTTCAGAAACCAAGCAGGGCTTGACATAAATTATTTTTAGAAGTCCATCAAGAAAAGCGTAAAATGGCAAAGCGAATCAAATGGAGTAGGCAGCATTCCAGACAATGATCATAAAATAGCTGACCCAGGCTTCTCCACATGCACCCTCTGCAGTTTGGAGAAGCTGATTCCCCACAGGGAATGCGTATAACTGTGCTTGTCTATCTTGGGAGCTGTTTAATTTCAGTCTTCAGACACGATGCCCTTGTGGTTTTGGTGCAAGATTCATCTTTAAGGGATACACAAGCAAAATGACTTGCACAAGTATCTTTGTGCGTGTGGCTTTGGTGTTTGTATTTCAGGATAGCTGCAACACACAATAATTAACAAAAGGGCGAATAGGTGTTGTAAAGTAATACTTTGCAATCACAAAAGGAGTTTCCCTCTTAGCAACTCTGAAGTACTTCATCCTCTCTAAGGAATCTATGTAGCTATAAAGAAAATGAAACCTTTTAGGTCATTGAGTTTGCTCACTTCATACAATATATCCACCATGCAGGATAGATGTGAATTAGCACAGGTCAGTGGTTTTCAACCTGAGGGTCTATGAGGCCATGCAGTTCCACAGACTTCTCCTTAAGAAGCCCACAAAAGATAAATAAGAAAAGCCAGTCTATTGACAGGGAGCATAAATTTGCTATACACAAGTTCATACTTCCCTAGGAAAATTTTGTAGGGTATGAAGAAACAGTAAAAACTACTGGTCTAAGTGGCTGAAATTAATTGAGAAGAAGTTCAGATTAACAACGTCAGGGCACCAGTTCTACTTCTGATATATCACTCACAGATTTTTCAATTTATAATTTTCTCCTGGTTTATCTTGAGAGTCCCAAGACCGAAGAGTGTTAACAATTACCCCAGACTCTCCGTGCCACATTTTCCACTGGCAGAAAGCCATGACTGGACCTCACTTTGTGGTGCTGCTTGGGCTCATGCCAACTGAAAACAAGCCTTATTAGCTGGCTCGACATAAACAAGGCAAAGTGAATTTCTCTCCTGCATTGGTTTGGAAGGCAGAGGAGGGAAACATTTCAAATTGACCAAATAAATTCAGTAAATAAACAAGTCAGCATTTAAATGGTTTTAGCTAGAGTGAGAGTGCCAGCAAACGTGCGAGTCAGCACAGGAAAAAATAGACCAGATCTGAATTAAAGAGTCTCAGATATTTATTATCTTCCTTTTATTGACTTGAGTTCTTCCAGCTTAAAAGGCAACACTGAGCATAGAATATGAAAATCGATGCATCTCCTGCTGTTTATTGCAAATAAATTTGACTTTCAGTTAATTGTAGCAGTCATTTTTCATAATTTATGAGCTGCTGTTACTGGAGAGCATCAGTCACACTGCACATTGATGTGTCTGATGATGTTGAGCGTGGCTTGTTTCAGGGAAAGGTGGAACTCGCCATCAAGTGACTCTGACGTGCAAGCAAAACCAAAAGATGATGTTTTCCAGTACTCCATGGAGGATGGTTTAAAAACCATCTGGCCTTGCACAAAAGTTAAAACTGGAAGAGCAAAGTCTCTGTAGAGATACTGCTTCCTTACTTTTATAACTTAGGTCAAGTTCATTTGCTGTCTCATGCTGTGGAGTGGTGGAGGACACTCTCTCAGACCACTTTGCAATCAAGTTAAATGGATTAATTTGCCAGAAACTTGTGTTGTGCTCCCCAAGCAAGGTCCTAGGATTTGACGGAGGTGCAAACCCCAAGCAACCTTATCTGTCTGCTCTGTCTGAAAGCTTTAATCTTTCTTGGTCAATTAAAAAGGTGTGAAGTACATGAATGCTTTATATAGTTTGAGTGTTATGAGCTGTAGGTCCGTAACCAGCTGAACCATGGTGATTTCCTCCTGACATCAAAGAGGAGCTCTGAGCTTTGCGTGGAAATGTTGTCCGGTCCCGTTATTCACCTTGCATTCAAACATCTCTCTGTTCACTATGAGCTGCAAAGTCAACTGAATTAAAAAGTGCAGTAAAACAGCACCTACTTTGGGCCAGCTGATCATTGGATGCAGGTGTGCTCTAATGCAAGAGACCTTCCTCATGCGGCCGGGCTCAGGGACAAGCCAGGGTGTTTCCACAAGCATGAAACCAGACCCTGTAAAAGTAGAAATCTGACTGTTTCTGTTGGATACACATTTTCCACTGTGTGTTATTTAACATCAACAAATGGAAATGTGAAGAGAACCACATGACTGTGTGGTTTTGAGCAGGGAGAGAATCATAACTCGGGTTTGGATATAAGCTTGAGGTCCAGACCCAATGAACAGATTTCAATAACTGGTAGATATGAACTTCACTGTTCAAAGCTAGGTTTGGCCCTGAACTTTCCTGAAGATCACGCATACAGATTTATCTCGTTGAAACATGTCCGAGCTGCCAGCACTGTTCCAGAACTGAGTCTTTGGCCTGTGAATAGATTTGGCGGGTTTCACCTCCCTTTTTATTGCCGGGGATTTACTTATTGAAGTAGTGGGAAGAAGCCAGCTAGACTGAATTTGATCACCGGTGTTGGTATGTGGCCGTGATCCAGGGCCTGATGCCTCCTACCAGTAATAGATAAAGTTCCTTAATCCATCCCATCAAGGCATAGCGTAACAGGAGCAGGGGTGCATTGTGCCGTATAAACGCAGCTAAAGGCATTCACGAGTGGCCAAAATCTTTTAAAGACATTTGGGGCTGAAAAATAGAAGCATGCATTAATAAAGAAATATGGATTAAAATGGAGCCACTAATTGCTCTCCCCAGACTCTTTGTGCAACTTTCCGAACATAGTGTGGTAATATTTGGAGCCTCATTCACATCAATTTGGTCTGATTTTGAACCTCTGCAGGTAACTAGATGTGAACTCAAGAGTCATTTTCCAGGTTATATTTTTAGTCAGGTAAACAATTGCATCTATTTGCAGCCAGATAACCTCTGCTGCAATTGTTTCAGAATAAATAGCTAAACGGAGTCAAGGTGTGAGAGGTCAGCAAGGGGAAAGTGAGATTGCCAAAGGACATTTAAATTTCCAGTATGTAATTTCAGGGATTTCAATGAGCAAAACTCACTCAAATTTCCTATTGTACTAGAGTTGCCAGGTGTAGGACTTCTGATCATTGCATGCCTCATTTTGCTTTTCTCCCAAGATTACTTTTTGCCTCTGCTAGAGAATTCCACCATTTCCCATCTGTCCTTCAAATTTGATGATTTCATTGAACAACTGCTGAGTTTTTGTCAGTTTCCAGAAGCAGGAATCCAGCTGGTTTTTGGTCTTGGTGTGGTCACTTGGTCTCCCACTAACCAAGACCACAAAACGGGGGGAATTTTTGGTATGACATTAGGACTTGGGAGCTGCTGTGCCCTACTCGAAGACAGAGGATGAATGGTTCTGCCATTGACTGGTGCTAGATGAAACCATCCCCTATTAAAGAGTAACCAGGTTGCTGTGCTTTCCCCCAGGAGCCAACTTCTCTTTGCGAGAGCTGGGTCTTGAAGACGTGACGCCCACACACGGGACTTTGTACCGGACTGATATCGGGCTGCCTCATTGCGGCTACTCCATCAGCGCCGGCTCAGACGCCGACACAGAGGCAGATGTGGTCATGTCACCCGAGCACCCCGTCAGGCTTTGGGGACGCAACACCAAGTCTGGGCGCAGCTCTTGCTTGTCGAGTCGGGCCAACTCCAACCTCACCCTCACCGACACGGAGCACGAGAACACCGAAACTGGTAAGTGATGACTGCGCATGCGATGCCAGCCTCGAAAATCTTACCACTCCATCTTAATCTTCCTTAGGTTTTGTGTTGTTTTTATTTTTTATCAGACTCGGAGAAAACACTCTTCTAATAGCCCCATGTCACGGCCTTTTGTACTGTCCTACAGAGTGTTTGTTAATAAACTGCTGGAGAAGCTCCTACTTATTTATCACAGCGACAGAGATCATTAAGTGGCTGTAATACTCTCTCTGCTTTTCGTAGTGACCTTTCAGACAAAAAGCCTTTAAATCTCCCCTCCCCTGGCTGATGCTGCTCTTATCTTTGCTACAGATTTTCGAGGCAGATAATTTCCTTCTTTTCCTTGCCGGTTCCTTGACAGGAGCCGTTTCATTTATGTAAATCGGCTGACTGCTCTCTGAAGGAAAACGATGGTGAAATATTTTTAGAAGCCTTTTTCTTCATGCGAAATAAAAGCTGAAGGTCACCGATTTTTTTTAAAATATTTTTTTTTTATCTCTGTAACTTTGTGTCCCCAGCTGTGGGGACTCCTGCATGCATTTTGTAGGTCTGCGAACCTTTTGGTCAGCAGTTCTGCCAAAGCAGTGTAGGAAGGAGAGAGGATTTTGATTCAATTGCAGCTTGACCCAGGAGTTCACACAGCCCTATATGCCTTTGCACCTTTAATTCAATTATGGCACAGCCTGCTTCTTAATATAGCCGCTGCGTACAAGTCATCGGGAGCTTGAGCTTGGAGCAGAAAGCTGATGTGAGATGACTGTATTGCCTGTTCTCTTTATGCTTTTTGCCACAGTATTATAGTGACAAATGATAGCTTTGCCTTGGGAAGCCATGACACGGTGAGACATACACCACCCACATGATTTTATGTTTTACTCCAACAAAATTACGGGAGAAGCTTATTAGGTTTCTGCTCAGGAATAATGATATATTAGGCAAAGTTCAAAGATAAACGGCCTTCTGTTTAATGGATGTACAGAAGAATCTTCTTAAATTATCTTTACAATTTTTTTTGAGTTTCTTAGGGTAGTATCTTACACGGTTGCACCCGTTAGGACAGGCAGATGTACAGTGACAGTTTATATTTTTTTTCTTCCAAGCCTTGTGTTTTGATGATCATCAGGGTCAATTAGAGTTTTGCACACTCCTGAGAAATCACTAGAAAACAACCAAAAGCCAACACCTTGCGCTTCCATCCCATTCTCCTGTATCCAAAGCTCTCTCTTGTGCTTTTCGTGGGGGTGTATGAGCAGTTGTGATCCTATCCCATACATTTTTCTTTCCATGCCTACTAAGAAAAGCAGAGTACAGAATTTTAGTCTTTTTTTTTTTTTTTTTTTTTTCCTTAAGAGAGAAGAATTACATTAGCTGCTGGAGTCTTTTCCACTGGTTTCTGTAATGCTATCTCTACGTGTGCAAACGCAACTCTGTACCTACAGATCACTTACAAATGAAATTATATTAGCAACACATTAGCAACAGCACAGGCCTTGAAAGGCTTTACTGAAACCAATAACAGAGGCAGTAGTACTCACGTCAGGATGTAGACAAGCTCCAATTCCTCTTCCCTTAAATTTGATCGCACATTAACCATTTGTTGAACCATTTCATAGCAACTAGAAAAGGGAAGACAGAAAGGTGGAGAACATACCTGCAGGTTATGTAAATATATATTTAATGTATAAAAATGTATGTTTAATGTATAAAAATACAAAGGCTGTGCAGCATAAATAAAATCTAGAGAGTGGTGGTGTCCAGTACGTAATTGTATTGTTCATATTGATAAAAAGAGGTGGCGGAACTTGAGGGAAAATATTATGATGCAAACTGTGCTGTCAGGGAGCTTCAGCTGATGTTTAGACTTCCCTGGGAAGATGTCAGAGACATCAGCCAGGTTCAGGTGAGAAAAACTGGTCCAGAGCTGAGAGAAGGTCATATTTCAATATAGGGAATGCAGCTGAATTGGTGGTATAAACAAATCCAAGCAAAGGTTGCAAGGAAGGAAGAGAAGAAAGACTACAGAAAAGTCTTAAATGTACACAAAATTTGGACATTTTCGATTTGTAAGTGCTTGGCACAGATAAACGTGTGAGAAACTTTTGCACACAAACCTCTCACAGCCTGAAACCTGCTGTTGGAGCAAAAGGAAGCCTGAGATCCTCTCAGAAGTTTTATCTAGCAAATGCCAAGGTTGTTCTGTGTTTCTTCCCTCCGCACATAAGCAGTGTTGCTCTGGGCCCTCCGCTGCCAGCTATCACACAGGCTATTTGGAGAAATCCTAGATTTATAGGAGAACCGTTTTCAAGAAGACATGAAATTTTGCTAATGGGAGCATAAAGTAACAGAATGCTATGACTCAGTTTACAGGATACCTTTATTAGTCAATATTAATTGTTGACAGTATTGATAGAAGTTATAGCCTTTAGCTGAAGTCAATATGGAGCTTTATGAACCTGCCATCAATAGAAGATTTTATGGAGCCCATTAAACCAACTTTGCCAATGAAGGTTAATGTGAGCAATTTTAATGCTGTTCATTATTTATCCAAAATAAATAATCAGAATTTACTTCTGATGTTTGTGAATCCAAAGCTGTCGAAGCGCCATTCTGCTGAGACATTTATTGTGTTCTTAGAAAATGAGAGGTCTGGCTCCGTCAAAAAGCAGGTTTGCTTTTATTTCAGGAGTGGTGATGCCTTGAAGGAACAGATACTCTGCTCAGTAAGTGCAACACAATCCACCCCTCTGTCTTTAAGGAAACCGATGAAGTGCTCTGGTTCCATGGCATATTACAGTCCATAAATCACTTGCACAGGCAGCTGGCATAAAAAGCCATGCGCTGCTTTATCTAAACTGTTCCCAGGCTTTCCAGGTGGTTGAATACTTTTACTAGGTTAAAAGTGTTTTCACTGAAGAGTTAGCATGAGTTATTACTCTGGCACTGCCCTAAACTCAGATCCTGCACATCCAAACAGCCCTAATGGCTTCTCCTCCATTGGACAGTGATTGACTTGGATACTCAATCTGCAGCGTAAGGGGATAGAGGGGACAGGTCAAGTTACTGCACCTTGTCCAGAGATAGAATCATAGAATCACAGAATCATAGAATGGTTTGGGTTGGAAGGGACCTTCAAGATCATCCAGTTCCACCCCCCCTGCCATGGGCAGGGACACCTCCCACTAGCCCAGGTTGCCCAAAGCCTCATCCAGCCTGGCCTTGAACCCCTCCAGGGATGGGGCATCCACAGCTTCTCTGGGCAACCTGGGCCACTGCCCCACCACCCTCATAAGAAAAGAAAATCTAATCACTCTGTGCTGCTAATGTAGCAGACACTTCATGTAGCTCAAGGGTCATTCTACAGCATGACCATCTAGGCTAAGCTGAAACTTTGAACTCCCATTTGCAGTTCAGACCCATTCAGAGGGAGGAGTGTGGTTCCTGGAAGTCTAGCTATGAAGTTAGGAGAACTTCTTGCCTATAGTAGTTTGCACCGTTCCTCAGCAAGACTGATTCAAGCAGAAGAAGTTCCTGAAGTGGTCATTTGGATCTGAGCCTGGAGTTAACTGGCATTACCTTAGGTAACCCTGAACAGGCTTTGTACTGAGCCAGCAACTGTACAATATATAGAAGAGCACAGTGAAGGAGAACAAGGTAATAGTCTTCCAGAAATTGACTTATTTTTCGGCAATTCAGTCACATACTAAAAGCAAAATACTTCTAATAATAAAGACATCATCATAAAAAAACAGTACCACAGACTAATTTATGTTGGAAGGCATTGCTGAAGGTCTCTGGCCCAGTCTCCTGCTTAAAGCAGGGCTAACTTTGGAGGTCAGATCAGGTTGCTCAGGGCCTTGCTCAGTTACTCTTTGAGTATCTCCCAGGGTGGAGAGGCCACAACCTCTATGTCCTGGGTAGGATGCTGACCACACTTGTTGTAAACAACTCTTCTAAGAGCTAGTCAGAATTTCCACTGCCTCAGCTCGTATCCATTGCCTGTCCTCCCCTCACTGAACATCTCCAAGAACAATCTGTCGCCATCTTCTGTATATCATAGAATCACTGAATGGTTTGGGTTGGAAGGGACCTGAGAGATCCAACCCCCTCCACGGGCAGGGACACCTCCCACTAGCCCAGGTTGCCCAAAGCCTCATCCAGCCTGGCCTTGAACCCCTCCAGGGATGGGGCATCCACAGCTTCTCTGGGCAACCTGGGCCACTGCCTCACCACCCGCACAGGAAAACATTTCTTCCTAATATCTAATCTAAATCTCCCCTCTTTCAGCTTAAAGCTGTTACCCCTCATCCTACCCCCCCACCCCCTGATCAAGAGTCCCTCCCCATCTCTCCTGTAGCCCCCTTTCAGCACTGGAAGGCTGCTATAAGGTCTCCCCACACCTAGAACAGTTAAAAGAGAGCAGCTAGGTCTCCCTTTAGCCATCTCTTCTATGAGCTGAACAAAGCCACCCAGATCCTCCTCTCCTCATAGACAGTTTGTAGGCAGTTAGGCACTGGAGGAGATAGACAGCATCTGGGGAACTCCAGTGCTAAAAGCTTTTAAATGTAAACTAGACAAATAGCTGCTGAGAAGGTTCTAGATTGGATGGTGCCTCAGTCAGAGTGGTTGTACATGCTGGCCTCTTGAGCCTCCCTCTTTTTCCTGTTTCAATAGTTTGTAGCATTGCTGAGCTTTCTTTGACTTCAGACTGTTCAGACTGAGCTTTGAGCACCTCAGGCTTTTGTACTGCTGAGGGTGTTCCTAACAGATGGAGAGATGGACAGTGTGGGTAAGCACCCATGGAACGGGCTCTGAATGTTTCCTTTGGGTCTATAAGGGACATCTTACCCCAGATCTGCCTAAACTCTTATGTATCATGTCCCTGGATAGATAGAACATGAGAGATGGGCAGAAAATGTAGATATTCCCATACAGAATCCCTTCCCACCGAAAAAAACAAAACAAAACAAAACAACAACAACAACAACAAAAAAAAAAAATCAAAACAGCACACCACTTTTTTTCCTCTGCCTTCAATGTGATAAAGAGCTTACTCGTTTATTCAGCACAATTGCTGCAGGGTTACTTTAGACCTGGGTAAACAGCATTTTCCGAAGAAAAAAAAAAAACCAAACACCAAGCCAAAAAAAACCCCAAACCCCAAAACAAAACACCCCCCACCCCAAATAAAACACAAAATAAAAAACCCCAAAGCACAGTTTAACTTCTGGCTATTCCAAAGAAGCAGAGGCAAACTAAGGATTCACTTTAGTTTTCACCTGAGTTTAGGGTTAATATCCACTGAAGCTCGTAGTTAGTTAAAGAAGAGAGGGAGCAGGAGAGAGGGGGAGTGGTTTTCTTCATTAGCAGGACAAGTCAGCAGTGATTAATGCTGTGTACATGTGAGGAGTGGAGCTGATGTTTCTCTCTGTCGTCATCTCCTCTTGGGAAGAATGTGGGCAGTATCAAGAGGCCAGGAGGATCTCAGAGGCAGGATGAATAACATCAGATTGCTCGAGACAGTTCAATGGAGCTGGAGATGCTCAGTTGTGATCTATGGCGTACAGAAATTCTTGCAGCAGAAGTGTTGCTGAAGTGTGGCATTTTCTTATCTAGCAGAAAGAGAGATATGGACTAAAATTCCAGTTCTAACCACCCTGGAAGCCAAAATTCAGGCTGCAGGACTGTTGCTGTCAAATTGCGCTGTGCTGCTTCTTTCCACCTTCACAATTCAAAAATACGTAGGAAACATTATAATCCTACAAACAATTCTGCATGCATCTTGTGTGCAAAAGGGGTGAGAACAGCACTGCTGGAATCCAATCTCCTATTTAACAATGAACTGGAAGAAGGTACGATCAGCCCCAACACTTCCACCACGCATCCGTTGGTCACCTCTGTTTAGGAAGCGCAGTTTAATCTCAAAGTCCATTTGTCTTTGGCTTCACTTCTGAAATCGCCAGTCAGTGCCAAAGGTGGTGTGGTGACTGTAGCAATGCAGACACTTACTCACTGGTGACAAGATTAAGAGCACCAATTCATTTTACATTGCTGGACCCACATCCTACAGGGAAGGATAATTTTTCTTTTAGTCACTACTCTTGCGGGATACCTTTAAAACGAGGTTTAACACTGTCAAGCAAACTACCAGCCCAGTATCCAAACCTGCTCTCCAAGCCTTACCAACCTGACCATAAAGGCAGTGAATATATTACAGTTAACTTTTGCTTTCCCATCAAATAAATTGCCTTTCTGGGAAATTCTCATAGGTTTTTGTAAAACTGAAAAGCACTGGCAATCAGGAGCTGGAAAGCTCACATGAGAGCTCAGCTTGCTCTACCATCACCAACCCAAGTCTTCGCCGTTTTAATTGACTTAATACGTGATTTAAAGAGCCTTTCTTGCAGTAACCACCACACTCTCTGCTTCCACACTGCTTTAGCCATTGCTGCGGCTGGAACGAGTGCTTAAGGAACTGCGTAGGAAATTAGGACTCGATAGAATTGAGTGCTTGTAGAAGATATTTAGAAACACAGGGGTTCTCTACAGCAGGAAATAATTAAAGCCAAGTCTTTCAAACAGGGAACACCGAAGAAAAGATATAATTTTATTTCTCCTGGGTAGTTAAGAAATCCAGCTGAAGCTTTCATGTATTCAGTGGTGTCTGATACAGACGTCACTGAAGCCTTTGAATACACCCGTTGCCATCAGCAGTGTTAGATAACGTACCAGGTGTATGGTAGTAACTAACTTTTTCCAAACGTGCCAGCGTGGTATAAATCCCAGTCCTCTTGGTTAAACACACGGCAACATGCTGCTTGCCGCTAGGTTTCTCGTATACGTTTTGGCTTCTTGTTAAATCCGAAAGCTGTCGCGATGATCAAGCCACACGCTGCAGAATTTAATCAGCTTTTTACAAATATTTTCTTTTCCGAGCTGTTTTACAATAGCTAGGGGAGCTGTAGGCAAACGGTAATTATTACTGTGTGTTTTTCTTGTTCCCTTTGGTTGTCCAGAGCTCACCTCCTAATGTTGTCTATACCTGCTACCGGAGGCCTTGCAAGGTTCTGCTGAATAGCTCTGAACCTCTGCAGAGGAAGAATTTTTACTCTTTATATTCACCTTCCTGTTTCCCAAATCATGTTGACCCAAGTCACTGCCCCAAAACACAATTCAATATATCAGTGCAATTAGCAGTGCCAGAATTACTGTGTAATCTTAGCACTACAAATTATTTGTTAGTACCCTAGTTGATAATCCATGGTGACTTTTCTTTTTATTACCATGTTTTGCTGAGTAATTTCCTTTCAGGCTTCATACACCTTATTGCTAATATTGTTACCGTGGTTGCAGCAACATATTTTTTTTTCTCTTTTGAATTAAATAGTGCATTATAAAGTACTTCCAGTAAATGAGTGTGTGCTTCAGACATGCTTCTTCTGCAAACCATGTAGGCAAAATATGATACTCAGACTGGAAAATTCCAGAAGGAGAATTAAAAAAATAATAAAAAAAAAACAAACACATTATCACAATAAATAATAATTAAAAGAAAAAAGGAATGTGCTATGAGCTATACTTTATTAAGCTTTACTTATGCCTTCTGCGTAGGGGAAGACAAGAATAAATTAGAATTACCCGGTCAAGATCAGGCATCTGCTGGCTGTCATCTTTCACCTGCCTCCTATCAGTTGTAACCTTAATATTAACAAGATGTTTCAGCTTGAAATAAAAATTAGCCAGAACCCTAACCACTAAAGATCCATCATCAGTTGCAGAAGTTAGTGAAGAACTACAAAAGCGAGTAGCAGATCCAGAAGGGAATTTTCACTAATCCCCTTCCCTGCTTCAGCTCCTCAGAACTCTTACACTGCTCCTTTCCAGGTTGGATTGGCAAGAAATTCCCCATTTTAACAGTACGTGGGGATTGCTTGGATATTGCAGCCTCCTGAAGCCGCCGTATAGAGATATTCAGAGACTTGGTGATCACTTGAAATGTGAAGGTCAGGGGAAGAAATGTGCCTTCAGGCTCTCCAACTGTAAAGACACTAATATTCCTATGAAGAAAATTAGTCCTAAAAAAGAGACTTGAGCTACATGACCATCCCAAATGCTACATTCTTCACTGAAAAATGTCTCCCTTGAAGGCCGTTACGTCTTCCTTACTTGTGATCCAACTTTCTAACCGCTGACATTCTTGATGATGGATTCCTCCTATTTTCTGTCCTCTCATCTTGTTTGTCCTTTTTAGATATTAGCCCTGAGATGCTTCTTGAAAGTGAAAAGGTGAGGCACCACCTCATTTCTTCACGAGAGTCTCAGAGAAAGTTTTACCCTGATGGGAGAGTAAATTCATAGGGTATAGGGCCAACAGACCCCTCATCTCCCTCCACATTCAACCAACTCCTGGTCTACGGGGTGGAAAACAGCCTTTCAAATAAGGAAGAAATATTGTACGTTTAGGGTGGTGAAACACTGGCACAAGTTGCCCAGGGAGGTGGCAGATGTCCCATCCCTGGAAACATTCAAGGTCAGGTTGGAGGGGGCTCTGGGCAACCTGATCTATTGGAAGATGTCCCTGCTTACTGCAGGGGGGTTGGACTAGATGGCCACCATGGTCCCTCCCAACTCAAACTATTCTATAATTCTGTGATTCTACAATTCTAGGATTCTATGATTCTAGGATGCTGCTGTTTCTCAGGCAGGATTCAATCCACCTGAGAGCTGAATGTCCCTTTGGTAACATCTACCTCACCCCAGGGACTGCAGATAGAGACGGCAGCATCCGTGCTCCCAATTTAGGAGGTGGAGGTACACGGGATTAATCTGAGTTTAATAGTTCAGTTGCTGCATTAGTGATCAGTATCTTGATTTTGTTCCACAGTGAAGGAATTCCCACCAATGTCTAGGTTTAATCTATCTCATCGCTGGCCTGTTTGCCTCTAGAGAAAAATAACTCTTTCCTTTTTTTTTTTTTTTTTTTTTTTTTCTTTTTTTTTTTTTTTTTTTTTTTTTTGTTATTTTTATTCTCATATGGTATGTCCCGTAGGGAATGTATTTTCTGTGTTACTGTAATCTGCATCTAAAAAGATGCTGATGTTAAAACCCTTCACAATGTTATTCTGCTGTAATGAACTGCAGTTCAATATAGGTTAGTGTGTAGGTTTCACATTATTATTGTGATGATGGTGAAGCCATTAAGTAGGGAAAAAAAAGGCCCAAACTCTAGAAACTCATTAACAGCCTGAATAGTGGGGGAGAGGGCATGTAGAAACAACATTAACAGGTAAGAATTTACTGTTCTTTTCAATTATGCTATTAATTTTTGTCCTTTCCTTCGCCACATTAAACTGCCTTGTCGTGGACATTTTTGTTTAAGGAAAATAATTGCATTTAGCAATATTGCTGGCAAGCTACCAAGTATTCTGGAAGTAAATCTGTGCATGTTTTTACACTATTTCCTGGTGCCGTAAATACCTTATTTTGGTGTGAAACATCAAGCTAGGTTCAACATCAAAAGACCTATTGCTCTTTTAATAGCAATACTTCACTTCCAGCCTGTATTTAGGGTAGGATTTGTGTGCAGTGACAATGGGGAATGGCTAATGCCAATGGGGTGAGGGCAATGGTCAGGACACCGAGGGTCATTAGTGTTTGTGTGGACATCAGCGCTTGGGTCACGATGGACCTGCAGCATGATGGGCATTTGGAGTGGGATTTTGCTTCTAGGGCTATACACAAGCTCCATCCTAAGCAAAGGATTGAGTCCTCCTGGGACAGATGAAAGAGAAGCAGTGTGGAGAAAAGCAAAGGATTATAGGGAATGATAAATCCAGATAAGGAAGGCATGATGGCTTAAGGTTCCAAATGGTCTGAGGGATCCCTGTCCTCCAGTGTTAAGCCTTTTTGGTTAAGTATGGACCAGGTAGACAGAGCTTTGTACCTTTGCCTTCTCCTTTTCTGCTTCATCCTGGATGTGTAGGGGTCACACCAAGCTGCAGGACATGTCAATACACCATCCTAGCCTTTCAAAGAGGTATAGCACTATTTCTTGCACAGGGGAAAGGTGTACCAGGCTTTCTTCCCGGTCTGGCATTTCCAGATGCTCGTGTCTGTATTTCTCACTTCTCATGTGGACCACTGCATCTCTTTCTAGGTTGTCGTAGTTTTATACAACACAGCTGCTCTATCACCCTCCCCGCTCCTGGCGATGGGGGAGACAACTAAAGGGGTAAAGGAAAAAGAGACTCGTGGGTTGAGCTCAGAACAATTTAATAACTGAACTACAATGATATTGGAAATGATAATAATAATTATAAGAGTAGTAATATATACAAATGTACAAATGAGTGATACACAGTGATACTGCTCACCACCAGATGACCAAGGCTCAGCCCGTTCCCGGCCAATGATCCCAGAGCAGGGAGAGTCCCGAAACCAGAATCCTGGAACAGAGATAAGAGCCTGAGTGTCCAAGAGACCGAGATGACCCCAAGAGAGGGGCAACCCAGAGGGAGACAATCCGGAGCATGAGAAAAACTTCTGGACAGAGCCTCATCTCTATACTGGGCATGACATGCATGGTATGGAATAGACCATTGGCCAGTTTGGGTCTCAGTCCTAAACCTAAGGTCAAATCCTAGGCTAGTAATGGGGGCTGTGATCCCTCACAGCTTCTCCTGCCCCTGCAGACACGGGCACAGCAGAGAAGCTGGAAAGTCCTTGACTGTCCTGGCAGCAGCTCTGCCCATCAGTGTGTGATCAGCTTCTCCTCAGCACAAACCCCAACACAGCCTCACACCAGCTGCTGGGAAGAAAGTTAACCCTGTCCCAGCTGAACCCAGGACATAGGTCCAGCACACAGTGTTATTCCACATCTGGCCCAGTCTCCTCCAGTGCCCCTTGAGATATCCAGCTTTGGGTTTTTCAGTGAAGATGCATCTCCCCCTGTAAGAAGAACAAAGGAGAGGAAAGAGCATGTTATTTTTTGTTTTACCCATGCCCAGAGGTGGGCACTGAGCTCCAAATAATGGAAAGCACAGTTTCTGCCATGAGAATTTGTTCATTAAAATCTCATTGCTTTATTTCTCAGAGGCTTTTGATTAACTTTTAGCAAAAATGCCATTTCATTCAACCCAGGGTAGTGATTGAAAATGCAGCGGTGCCCTAATTCTGCAAAGTTTTCCATGTTTCTTTGAACCGCCCCTAAAAATTTAATTATGTGCCCTAAGGCAGGTTGTTCTTCTGTTTTGTCCATCCCAGCACAGATCATTTTGAAACATGTATGTAAAGAGAAAATAGTAATTCCTGTCTGGTGTTCACATAGATTAAAGATTTTACAAACTTAACTTTGATATGGCCTGATCAAAAATAAGTCTTTGCCATGTGACTAAATTATACAAAGATATTTGGGGAGCAGACGTGTTACAGGACTCAGAGAAGGGCTGCTTTTGGGTGGGCACAGGGCTACAGCTCAAGAGATTTAATTCATGGCTCTGCTACAGACAGTGCTTAACCTTGGCTGTATCACTTCATTTCTTTTTCTTTCTTTATCTCAATTCCCTTTTTACAAAACGAGGATGTGATTTCTTTTTTTTTTTTTGGCCACACTTTTTTAAGTTGTAAACCCAAATATTTTCTAATAAAACATACGGATAGCAGCAAATAAAGCAACTATACTCCAGTTCTATCCAGTAATATATTAAGTGAATTTTCAGTGCTGAAATGTTTAAAATACAGGCTTAAGCAGCCCCTCAAACATGCACTGAACATCTTAGAGAGTGAAAAAGCCCTGTTTTTGTTGTTGCTATTGCTGCACTTATTTACAAGCCATGGAACTGTGTTGAGAGTGACTGTGAGATGAAGGATGTCAAACTAACTGTGCAGCATGAGCCGTTATACATAAAGCTTTCCTGGAGATCACAAGAGCTTCCCGGGTTCTTTAATGGTCACAGCTGCCCAGGGCACTGGCTGAAAACAGCGCGAAAGGCTCCTAAATGGGCCATCTCTCCCAGCCAGGCAGTGGCTGTTTCTCCCCTTGCAACTCTCTCCGTAGGCGAGACCTTTTCATGCCAAGCCGCGCGGACCGGCCGCCAGCACAGCTCTCTTCTCGCTGCTGTATTTAATGACCTCCCGAAAGTGCTACGGGGCTTCCACGACCGACTTCAGTGGTGGCAAACTCAGAAACTAACTACTTCATCAAACTGACAGCTTTCTGCCGCGTTCAGAAACACGAGCTTTGATTTCTGCCTTGGTTTGGTTGCTTTGTACTGGGGGAGATAGAAACTTTTTTTTTTTTTTTGAACTGAAGTTAAATATACATTTCTTCTTTTAATAGATAAACTGTTTTTTAAAAAAAGGGGAAATTACAGCAGGTTCAACTATGGCTTAAATTCAGAATAATCTGTTAGAGACTTGTAAATAATTTTTAGATCATTTCCAAGCTGCTATGTCTTAACTGTCAAAGTTTTAAGGAAAGTCAAAGTAGTGAATTGGCTGCAGGCTCTGGGTGAGAACCTAGAACCAGTCTGGGGAGCTGCCAGATCAGCTTGTGAGACCAATTGCTTCTTCTGCAGGTGGAAAGGGAGATTTTTTTTCCACATCAAGTCATTCAAGCAGATCAGCTCAAAGAGCACGTACAGGTGTCAGAAATTCCCCAGCAGCTGAAAAGCAGGGGAGGGAATAAAGCTGGAGAAAGACATATTATAGTGACTTCCAGGAAACACTACATCTGGGGAGACAACTGGTTTAAGAGTTTGGCACCCCGGGTGAATGTTTCCATCCCCTTGAAGGGGTTCTGTATCCCCACAGTCATAGAAGCATAGAACCATAGAGTGGTTTGGGTTGGAAGGGACCCTTAGGGATCATCCCCCTGCCATGGGCAGGGAAACCTCCCACTCCCCCCCCCTGCCATGGGCAGGGACACCTCCCACTAGCCCAGGTTGCTCAAAGCCTCATCCAGCCTGGCCTTGAACCCCTCCAGGGATGGGGCATCCACAGCTTCTCTGGGCAACCTGGGCCACTGCCTCACCACCCTCACAGAAAAACATTTCTTAGTAATGTCTAATCTCCCCTCTTTCAGCTTAAAACCATTACCCCTGGTCCTATCCCTCCACCCCCTGATCCAGAGCCCCCCCATCTCTCCTGTAGCCCCCTTTCAGCACTGGGAGGTGCTGGAAGGTCTCCCCGGAGCCTTCTCTTCTCCAGGCTGCACACCCCCAACTCTCTCAGCCTGTCCTCGCACGGGAGCTGCTCCAGCCCTCACACCACCTTTGTGGCCTCCTCTGGACCCGCTCCAACAGGTCATGCTGGTCCAACTGCTCCTGCAGTCCAACTCTGATTTACCCGCAAAAAAGGTGTGATATAAAGTCTTTATTTACAGACAGGGTGTCACCGCACTAAGGTTTGATTTCATAGCTCCCACGGGACCCCTGCCGTCCCACATAGAGAGACCAACAGCCATCCCACCCAACAGAAAACCACTCCGATTTGAGTCAAATAAGGGCCAGCAGCTGAGGGTGGGGTAGTGGAAACACCTGGGAGCTATTTAAGCCAGTGCTGCTGGCGAGGAAGAAGCATTGCTGAGCTCCCTTGGAAATGCTCCTCTGTTCTGGTTCCCCAGCGACAGCTAGCGCCGTCTTTGTTAATGCCGACTCATTTTCTGTGCAAGACTTATTTTCTTCTCGTATCTCCAGCAGGTTCATGTATTTTTATTACCCTCAGTTTGGGAGGAGAGGGGGTGAAATTATGACTGAATTCCAGTTTGCATTTAAATGCAGCTTGACATGAATTCTAAATAAATGAAAAACAAAAACAAAACAAAAATCCAGCAATCATCTTCTGAATAAGAAATCTGTTGTTCACCATTTTATCTTCATAAAAAATGTAAAAAGTAGGAATCTGAATAAATGCATGCTAAACTAGATAACTGCTGAAATAAATATGTATTGATATAGGATGGTCTTTGATTTAGCATAAAGAAGTAGCAAATTATACCAATCAGTGAGAATCAACCAGTTTTAAAAGAAAATAAGTGAAAAGCACACATGCAAAACAAGATTAAAACTGATTATTTAAATCAAAATTCTCTGGTTGTTAGTTTAAACCATGATTACATTTTAAATCAAGCCACCCTGCCACAAGTAGTTTAGGGACAATGATTTGTCTCTCTTATATAATGTGCGGATTTTATAGCTGACAGAGCCTCGTGCTGCTCGTATGGAATGTGGATGTACTGAGACTCCATCTCCAGCCACATTCTTCATTTGGTACTAGTTTGGTTTAGGTGTTTGAAATAAGCAAATGTCAATCCTTGGCTGAAAGAGCGGGAATCTGGAAACCCACAAAAAATATTTCCAAGTTGCTTTTTCTTTTGGGAGCCTTAGGATGGATATTAAATTGAAATTCAACTGCAACCCCAGAGTCAAGCCGCGATGCTGATTCCCCAGTAACACGGGGGCTGGAAAAGCAGCCATAGCCCAATATTAAGAGTATTAAGGGAAATGTCTCCCTCGCTCCTAGGTACCACTGCTTTGGATAATTACATTCCACTTAACAAAACTCCCTTTGCACCTGGAGTTGGATGGGGTGTTTCTCCTCCATTAAATTGCTCTGTTTTGCTGCTGTGCTCTACCGAGCAGCTGTTAATGTTCCACCCCAGAGGTGTCTGCAGTTCAGTGATGGGTGAAATGATTAAGGCTAGTGAGGCACTTGATCATTGGGAATGAAAGGTGCTACATAAACATACCCCATTAGTTTTATTAATGCTCAACAAAGCAAACTTTTCCTGTAGCTGGTTCTACTCCTCCTCGGCATTTAATACAACGTGTTCCCTTTGGGAGACGTGGCAGTGAAATGCAGCACACGTGCAGTTTGCTGGATGCATTATTTAGCTTTCCTTAAAGAAGTTTGTTTTCCAGACTGATGATTTGACCCATTGCATACTGGAGGACTGCCCTGAGTTTGCAGAAGTTTGAAGGAGTGTTAATCTTGGGCCACTTCTCAGGGAAAGGAAGGCGATGACCTTGGCCATTGTAGACACTTACCCTGGCTTCAGGAGAGTAGAAAACCTGGCATGGGATCAATCTACAAACTGAAGAATAGGGAAAGGGCTTAGAGGAATGGCACCTGATGGGAGTTATAGAGAAAACAGGTCTTTGCAGGCAATTCAGGCTTCAACTATGAAGAAAGTTAACTCTGTCGCAGCTGAAAACAGGACAAGTCTTTAAGTGTGTTAGCAGTTTGTTTGATAAGGAGAGGGTTACTTACATGTTGGAAAGTGTTGAGTTCTGCATGGCATTGGCTCAGGCATCTAGATAAAGGTTGACACCGACTTGTATGCAAACAGTATATATATGTAAATGTTTGTAAATTATATGCCTAAACCAGATTTGTGTGATACACAGCAGCCAGGGAAACCTGCTCTCCTTGTCCCTTCCCAAGTCTCAGTGTTCCTCAGCCCCACCTGAATATTTTGACTGTTGACTGGCCATGAAGTGTGGTTCCCCCAAGGACAGTCCTTGCTATTCTGTCTGCGTAGGACCTCTTCCACTGGTGTGCTCTCTGCTGTCAAATTATGACAAATTTGCTTTCTTGGGTCATTTTCCTTCTGTTGGAGCTGTGAATGGAGAAAGCAGAAAGCAGAGATCAACTCACAAAAACTCCATGGCTCCTATTAAGGCGGAATGGGATATTTTCATAACTCCCTTTGATGAGGGTCATGCGTGTCTGTGGAGGAATATCTTCTTTCATGTGAGCTGGTAGAAAATAGGCTGGTTCCCATATGAATTTTGGGTTGTTAACCTTCTTCCTGCTCCTGTTAGACCCTGGGATTTGTGTGAATTGAAGCAGAGCCCTGGTGAAACATGAGTGAACAGTTCTGCCCCTTTAGTGTAAATGGATGAACCAAGTCCTTTTTTGGTCAAAAAACTACCAATGTTTTGACAAAAAAAAAAAAAAAACAAAAAACTATTGCTATGTTAATTGTTGGATAGAGAGTTTCTGGGGTGAAAGAGTAAAAAAAAAACAAAAAAAACCAAACAAACAAACAAACAGCTATTGCTACTATTGCTATATTAATTGTTGGATAGAGAGTTTCTGGGGTGAAAGAGTAGATATTGCAGCCACAGGTACTGGAACTCAATATGATGCTTCCCAAAATTCTAGTGGTTATCCGGGGGACAAATTAAACTCATGGCTGCTAAAGTGTGTGAACATTAAAACTAGACAGAATAGGAAAACAATACAAATAAAAAGCCGTAAGGACAGGGCCTAAACAGGCGCAGTACGATGCTGACAGATGCAATGATCTACAGCTGTATGGGAGTGGAAAGCTATTGAGTGCAGCAGGGTGACAGCCCAGAGGTCTTGGCTCTGGTAAAGAGTCGTGGGGTCAGGGGAAGCAGCCTCTCAGCAGCATCTCTGTGTGGTGCTCTTGGTGTCCTTCAGCCCTGTACTGGATGTCTTGCTGGAAAGCAAACAATGAACAGGACAAATGGGTGAAAGCAGCTGTGGTATAGAAGTAGTTCAGGCTAACTTGTCTCTGTAAGATGCAAGACTATGTAAAAAAAATCAGTTTCCAAAAGTATATTTGAGAAGGGATTAGTATTTTTTCTTAGGGAGATATTTTACCATCTCAGAACAGAAGATTTTTCTGGAAACTTTTAGGAAGAGCTGCGGTGTGGACTCTGAAACAAAGACAGCCTCCCATCATTTTTATCTCAGTCAGTGGTACCAGAGGTTTGTATTCTCAGCATCATGGTTGGTCCCACATGAGAACAAAAGGGAAGAGAAGATATTCAGGCGGTGTTCCCAAAGACACCCTAGACCCCAGCATCTATGACTGCCCCTGAGCAGCACCCCAATAGATGTCACCATAGACAGTGATGAACTTAGTCCTTAACCTTCTTTTAGTTATTTTCTTCTGGAATGTCTCACTGTAAGTAATATTTTCCAAATCTTTAATGTTTTCATGAGCCATGCCCTGTTTATCACTGTCCTCCCTGAACAGGATTTAGTTAATTCATCCTTGGCTTTGTCTAAAGGTCTTGCAAATACATTTGTGTCCTTCAAGAGAAGAATGTCCAGACCATGGTAGAGATGAGGAGATGTCAATACCCCTTTTCCCCATCAGACACACAGAGCAGATAGATTCTGAAGAGGAATTGCTTGGATGCTTTCCTGGAGAAACAACTGAAACTTTTCTCTCCCAGAGCTGCTTCACAGATTGATGTCTTATCGATGGTGGCATGTGGGGGTTGAGAGGATAGGAGGGACAGATGGCCCGTAAGGTTCCTTTGAGCTACAGCCAGACTCTAAGAAGAAAAAAGGAAGATTGGTGAGTTTCTGGAAGAGTTTATTTCCTCCTTGGACTTGAACTGGGTCTTGAAATTCATCCAACAGACTCTGTAAAGCGTTTTGGATTCTAAGAAGAAGACATAGATCTACAGACTCATTATTGCTTATTCGGCTGTAAAACAAGGTCTGTAAGGAAGGAGGGAGACAATAGGGTTTGCTTCCTTCCTGTGTACACAAGCTCCTTTCCAATTGGAAATTTACTGATATGGCTGTCATGAAATAATTATTTCAACATCGTTTCTTTTGGCACAAGTATCTGTCTGATCATTCTGATTCCACATAGAGTTACTTCAAAATTAATATTTCCAAATAATTTTCCAGGAATAATTATATTGGTATATTTCCAAGTCTAGATAAGCGTATGAAGAGAATTCCAGTGTAGGATAAAAAAAAAATAAATTAAAAATTAACAGATTCTTTACTTACATGTTTTCTGAATGTTTCTGAAAGGTATGCAGACATACCTTCCACTTGCAAAAACACTGTCTGAAAACTGGTTACTGGCTCTGTTTTCTAATATTTTTAAGTAAGAGTGTTAGGAATTACAGGGAACTCAGAAGGTCACTAGCAGGGAGTATTTAGAAAATATCACTGTGATAGGAAAGCTGGTCTGGGAAGACCAGGAGTTGGATTTGTCGAGGTCCTATACAGCCCTGCAGGGGATTAGGAAGCAGTCAGTAATTCTCTTCATCATGCCATAGCACAACACCTCTGAAATGCCACACAAAACCACTGAGATGGCAACCCACTTGGGCAAGAGACAGAACAGAATAACTTGTCTTTGTTGTTCTGCTACTGAAGGATGGTTGTCGGTGGCTGGATACCTGTTGCCCCCATGAAAATGGCATCACATATTTTTCCACATTAGCCCTCACGCCAGGTCCTGAAAATAAAAGTCATGACCTTGCCCCAGGGTCATTTTTCCTATAGTGATTGCATGAAAGGTCTCCGAGGTGGCTTGTCGCAGTATCTGTTTTACACAGCTTCAGGGGGAAAAAAAAAGATCTGTTGCATGACTCAGACTCATCCAGCTTCTTCTTAGCATTTACTGTTTCTTCCACTCAGATTTTGCATTCAGTATCTTTACTCAAACAACTCCATTTCCTCCCTCCCTTTCTTCACCTCTATTTCGTCCTGATGAGCAATTCAGACAGCAAACTGTTCCTCTCCTTCGTTCCCATCAGTGACTCCATTCAAAGTCCTGCCCATGTTCTTATTTTCTTGGCAGAGCTATATTCAGTGAACGCATTTGTTTCTCTAGCTAGAGAACAAAAATATCTGCAAGAAAACTCATTTCCCCTCCGAATGGCTTAGGAGAGTAGTGCTGGGAAGGGGGAGGAAAGTGCTTTGTCAAGTGTTAGAGGAACAAGAGAGACATCTTCTCCCCCCTGACATCCTCCCTTTATTATTATTGGGAAGACTCTGTTAGTCTCTCACTTCCTTGGGGACTAGAAACATCTTGAAAAGATCTTTCATGCAGGCAGATAACAAACTCACTGCTGAGCCACATCAGAAAGGGAAAAATTACTTGCTAGTAATGATGTTTATCACAATCCTTCCTCCCTTCCCAACCCTACAAAGGAAGCTATCTCTCATATAAAGGCCAATTCTTGTGGGTTTTTTTTTCTTTTTCTTTTTTTTTTTTTTTTCCTGGCAAACTATCTGTTGCACAAACTCAGTGCACGTAAGCTTGGCTGATGGAAGTTTTACCCAAAAAGTGGGTTGTAGAAGACAACAGCGTGGGCTGGAATGATTTATTTGAAATAGGCTTAATCTGATAATACACACCACAAAAAAAGGCCAGGTCGCTTCTGCTCAATAAATTGGTGCGAGGGATGTTCCTGCAGTGGAGCAGAATCGGTGAAGCCAGGGCCAGGTGTCGGGGGGACTCACACTTCCACTGGACTGAACTCCTCAGGGGAGTCCGCTCAGCTTTTCATCCCACCAGGACAGGAAAACACAGCTAAATGGCACTGTCAGTCACTGCTTTGAAGGAGACTTTGATTTCATCTGCTCTGCATGGATGTTAAAAAAAAATCTCACAGTGCTTTAATGGGAAGGCTGACCCAGGTGTTTTGTCCTAAGGTGTCTTTCTCATCAGCAGCGTAGAGTTAGCACTGAACCAACCATCTACCATCCTTAACATGACAGGCAACCACATCCTAAAGTAGTAATTATCTGTCGCTAAAAGTTAAGAGCAGTAAACCTCATGAAACTGCTGCGAAGTGGCAATGTGACTGCGAGGTGGTGATGTACAAGCCTGAAAAGCATGTGTGAGGTTTCTATTGCATGTTCTGCCATTGGCAAGACTGGGACTAGAGCCCAGGGGTATGACACCCAGTCCCCTGAGTCAACCCAAAATGCTACTGAGATCCTCAGTGAACAGGAATTGATCCAGCACTACTGACTCCTCTGAAATTCTCAAAAAGTGATCTTGTACAGCCCTAACACGGTCAGTACATGGACTGAAAAAAAAGGCTTCTGGTTTTGGTAGACAGTTAATCTGATCTATTAAATTTAGGGGGAAAGTACTGGTATATCAACTGTCTTTTTCACAGATGGGAAAATAAAAAATGCTTCTAGTAGCTGCTAATGAACATAGAAGTATCATGTTAGTTGCTTAAGGCCCAAGTAAGTGGCAGCCTTAAAGAAGGTGTCCACCAAACAATATTTCACTTAATGTCTTACTATATGATCATTAAAACACCAAGGTCAGCCAGGTTTAAGATGCTGAAGACTTTGTCAGCAAGGTGAGAATGAAATGAATTTTTTCTGGAGATGTTCTCAAGAACAAATAAAATGATTGAGATATATACATATGAAAAAAATATAACCAGCTGCAGAGAGCAAATTTCTGGAGGATCACAATTCAGTCTTCAGTATCCCCCTGTCTGGATTTCTACTCTACAGAGTGCAGTGGCTGAAAAGAAGAAGCAGGTATACAGCAGACAAATCCAAAGAAGTCAACTTTTCTGTTTTGAACGGAGAGCTTTCAAGAGAAAGATGTTTCTGCCATAAATGTACATAAATGTATGACTTTTTAATAAGGGCATGTAGCTGATTACCCTCTGCAAATTAACCATATCTAATCATATATTTCCTAAAAAATAAAATAGCACATTGCATCTGTTAGTCTTCATTCAAATACAAACCAAATATTCATGAGTACTGTAGTATAAACTGTTCCATCTGTTTCCATGAATGTATAGTCACACTGGTCACCCCCCCACACACAACAGAAGGGTCTTTCGCTCTTGGCATCTGTCTTCACTGAAAAAATGCGTTTCAACTGGGAGTAGCCAAGCTGGAGTAAGAGCAGCACTACCATAAAATAACTCTTGAATCCTGGTGCCCATGCTGCCACAGTCATCGTACTGGGGGCAAATCTTTTGGGTTTTAGCGCTGCCATAAAACTGAACTTCACCCTAAATTCTTAAAGAAATGGTAAAAGATATGGTTTGTCCTTTCTGGGGAAGTGTAGGGGGTTGGAATTACATGATCTTTAAGGTCCCTTCCAACCCAAGCCATTCTGTGATTCTGTGAATTGTGGGAAGGTGTTGGAGGACAGGCATTACTTGAGAGGCACAGTAGACAATGGTCCATGTCAGCAGCTGGTACGTAACACTGCTCTGTTTCATCCTGGATGTACTTCTGAGCAGGTCACTTCAAACTTATTGCATTGCCGTGTTTGAATCGAGTGGTTTCGTGTGTGACTGAGAATAGATTTACAAGCAAATAAAAAGCTGCAGCGCAGGTTAGTGTCGTGGGAAAGACAAGATACTATTTTTAGAAAACGCGGATTTGCTATTCAGCGTGTGACAAGGTCACCACTGTTCTCACTTCCTCCTGCTCCTTCCCTCTGGCTTTGCACATCTCAGCCACTCACACCTGAATTACTGCAAAATCATAACAGGCAATGGCTCTCAATCAGTCATCTCGTTCCAACCCCCCTGCCATGGGCAGGGACACCTTCCACTAGACCAGGTTGCTCAAAGCCTCATCCAGCCGTGCCTTGCTTCTTTGAGATAACTTTCTACCCAGCAGAAGCAGAGCTCTTTCACAGATAAATGTGATCACCACTGTTTGCTCCAGTTACCGTCTTCTCTTATGTTTCCAGTAACATGGTCATCACATTGATGACTTATTTCTGGGCAAACAGGATCGTTCTTCTCATGGGCTGGTCTTGGTTCACTGACAGTACATGAAAGCAGACAGAGAAATGGCAACTTCATAAAAACCAGCAAAATTCCCAAGTTGTGCGTGGACAGATGTCTTCAGTCATCACAGGACTACAAGACTACCTGCCCATGGCAGGGGGGTTGGAACTCAATGATCTTTAAGGTCCCTTCCAACCCAAACCATTCTATCATTCGTTCTATCATTCAAAAAACCATGTCCTGAACCATCAGGGACTGGCGACCAGCTGGGGGGAGCTGATGAAGAAAGGTGCCACAGAGAGAGATCTGTCCCAGCTGGCCACTGGTGTCAGCACTGTCATTTTAATTAGCTGTGTGTATATATACACATATATAATCCATACTGTAGCTCTTTATCAGCAGGATGGGTTCACTAAATAGATGTCAACTGAAATTACTTTAGAAAGAGCCTCAGCACTCGACTTCCCACCTGCTTTTCTACGACAGCTGCCCAGGCTCTGTAAAACACATCAGATGAAAGGCACCGTAGAGCTGCAGCACGATGCTATTATTGCATCTAACAGATGAGCAACGGGATCGGAACTGACCGGGGACTGAGCATCTGAGGCCAGAGGAGAATCCTTTGGGGAGACCGTTACCATGAAAGTAATACAATTCAGTGTTTGTAGCAGCGACTCTGAAATTCAACAGCAGTCAGCCTAGTACTAGCATCCTTTTAAAGATCATCTTTCATTTCTTAGCAAACAGCAATATCCTATAACAGCATTAGGACGGGAAAAGGAGAGGAGCTGCACAGCAGCCGAGCACAGGCGCGGGAGGCAATATGGGCAGGTAGGAGCAAAAAAAGGTAAAGTCTTGGTGAATTTGTGGGTGTTCTGAAAAACAAGGACAAGGATATACTGGGCTGAGGTGAATCTTAAGCAAAGGGCACATAACAGAGACCACCAGCGTGGTGGATGGGGGAAGCAGCACTCAGCTGGAGGTCACAGCCCTGCTGATACCGTGAGCCCACGATGCTGTTTCTTGGGACCCAGTGAGCTGGAATACAGGCTAGGAATATGCATGGAACAGATCCAAGCGGGAGAGCTATCTGAATATCTGCATGGTTGGCATTTGTTTCATATTCAGGAGAAAAGAAAAAAAAAAAAAAGAGGAAAGAACGAAACCTGCTTTGACCATTGAAGACAGCTTTAGGGAAAATACAGCGTAGAAGTAAATGAAAACAGCTGCCCTAGAGTTTGTAAAGCTTTGGCTTGGTAGTGGAAAGGCATTGAAGCTCTTTTTTAAAAATTTATTTTACTCTATAATGTTATCTTTTTAATATGCAAAAAGAGCAGCAGGCTATCGATTAGCCTTACATTGCACTGCACTGATTTCCTGCACAAGCTCAATATCAATAACTCAAAATCTGGGAATAAACCAATAAACATGGACTGCAGTTGACCTTAACTATAACCTTCACACTCTCTCAGTGGCAAAAGGGAAAAGCAAGCATTGAAGATGATAATGAAAGCTCTTGTTTTAGCGCATATTAATAAGCACAGCCATCAAACGCTTCTTGCTAGATTTTCATTTCATGAGCAAATTGGGTGAGACTCAGAAGGTCATAGGGTGAAATGCTGGTTTTTGAGATCCAAGTGTCTCACACCTTAATAACCCTTCAGTATGACGGAGCTATGCCATGAATAAAAGTGTTTAAAGGTACTGGGCTTGGTGTCACGGGACTCAGCTTCTCCTCTTGCTTTGTCCACTTCTTCTGCCAACACGTACAAATCTCTTCCTCTCTCTGGACTTTCATTTCTTTCACAGCAATATTGACTCTAAACCTTTTTTTTTCATCTCTACTGCCATATTCTGATGAAGATGTTCAAGAAACAAGAATTTTAACTGAAACCATTGCATACAATGGCAACTTGGATGGCTGTGGCATAGGGGAGCCTGGGGTTACTGCAAAGCCTGTCTGGGGTTCACCCATCACAGTGAGGACTAGAAAGGGATACGGTTGCAAACTCTAAATATATCAGCCAGGTAAACATCAGGGAGGGAACAGAGGTCTTTAAGCTAAAAGATGATGTTGGCACAAGAACAAATTACTACAAAGAGGCCAAAAATAAATTTAGGCAGGAAACTAGAAATTTTCTAACTGTTTAAAGAATGAGTTCTGGAATTCCTCCCCAGTCAGCTTAGAACTAGTTTTAAGACAGTTGTGAGCAGGCTTGCATGGGATGATGCCTCCTGTATATGAGGGATAGAGTTGGTGACCTTGAACATCCCTCTGAATCCCACATTCCTCTTTCATTTCTCTGTCATCCAACGCCTGCAGTGTCCTCTGTAACGTGCCAGGGAGAGCTGTGTCAGACAGGTCACTTCTTCATCCTGGCAGCCCCTGCTCTAATACACTGCCAGTTCACAGGGCTGAGAGCCACGGTGGTGGGAACGGATCAAAGACGAGCCGTGTTTGAAGGCTTTCTTCCCGTGCAGGAGAGCAGAGAGGTTTTTTTTAATTGCAACCTAACCCAGACAGAGGCATGTCTCTGCATTCAGCACGGGAATACACCAACATGGGAAATACGAAAGCAGCTCGGAATTCATCTACCCAAGTGCTGTTATCCTTTCGGGTTATGTATTTTTGTCTCGTTGCAAATTCAAGCCGTTCAACGAAAAGTCAGAGCCCTGCTGGGAAAAGCGCTGTTCCTTTCACATTAAGGAACAATCCTAGTCCTAAAGGAATTACAAAGCTTCCCAGAGAAGGAGGTTATTGTCCCCACCTCACACATGGGGAACTGCAACAGGGCTTTGTTAGGGCTTTACATTTCTAAAAATGGCCTCAGCTTGGGCCCTTACAGGCTCAATCGGACTTTCAGCTCCTCTGAAAATAAGAGCAATTGAGTATGAAGCCTGACACCAAAAAAATTGTGGGGTGTTTTTTTTTTTTTTTTTTTTTTTTCCAGTAAACTCATTGCTGTTCTACTTCTTAAACCTTTTGCCTCCTGGACCCAGCCTACCACCCCTGTTGTAGTGTGTTCCTCCTCCTGTTTGGTGGCTGTCAAAGCCACTTTTGACCTACTCCAGGATGAGCAAAATGAATTATTTCAATGAGCCTCCATTAGGCAGAGCTGCCTGGCCAGGCACTATGTAATATAAGAACTGAGGCAAAAACATGACTTTCAGTTTTCCTATCTAATAAGATTTTAACCTGAACACTTACTTACTATTTCATCTTTTTTCTCTATTATTTCAGCCTATCTAGTCTCTATATTTTTATCTCACTCTCTTCATCACTGATGATCCCTGCTTAACACAATTATCGTCACCCCCGACGACCGTTTTGTTCAGTAGTGATGGCGTAGTATCTATACCTAGTGTTTGCCCTCAAAACTTTTGACATGGGATAAGAGAGCAAAACAATTAAAACATAATATTCTGCTACGTGATGATAATTTTCCCTCATTGGTGAACATTAGGAAATGGCATTATTGTAAAGACCCAATTACCTTTTTTATGAGCATTGTATATTTGGAAAGTAATAAAACAGTTATAAAACTCAGATGATTAGGAATCTCAGAGATGCTCTGCATTTTAAGAGGGGGGGTGGAATAATCTTTTAATTGCTTCTGAGCACAGCTCAACCAACGATTAGTTGCTTTCAAAGCAATAAACATTACCTGGGAAACAATAAAAGGAAATGCAGGAAAGTTATTTGATGGATGGTTCCCAGAAGACATAAAGCAAAAGAAGGGAATGTGGTTTAGTGGTTAGAATAACAGCAGTCAGGACTCCCGCCGTCTCATCCAAGCTGTGAAGCTGACTTACTAGATGCTCTAGGGTTCAACATTTGCTTTTACTCAGTGTTAAATTGGGTCTAATAATACCCAAAGAACTGATGTGAAACTAAATATGCAAGTGTTTGTCAAGGCTTTGAAAGTCAGGATGAAAGAAGTCATTATAAATACAAAGTATAAGTGGCTGAAAAAAATATGGAAGGTATTTTGTTGAAGTCTGACTATGCAAACTGCTAGAAGGAGCGATAATGGACTAGGCAAGCTCCCGTCATCTACAGGTCAGAGCTCAGCTGCTTAGTTTTACCAGAGGAAGCACAAACATCTTTAATTTCAGTTTGTGGAGAATTTAGTGAAGGCTCAGCTCACTTCCAGTGTTTTGCATAATGCCAGCTTTTGTCCTACACCCTGAACCTCTTTAATGCAATCCCATGCCCTCCACACCCTACAGATACCAGTTCCTCCTTTGCTAACGTGATCTGTCAGGGTACAGGCAGAACAAGAGAGCAGAAAGCAGGAAAGACAAATACACGCAAGTTCCTAAGACAGAGCATCCTTGCAAAGCATCCTAGAAAGACGAAATCAGAACAAGAACCACCCATGACTCATGGCAGCCAAGCAATTGCAGCACAACAATTTCCAAGTACTAGTTAGAACAATCAAAAATAAAACCCTACAATGGAAATAAAACTCAACCCAACCCTGGTGTTTTAAGGTACCTATGAAAATTATTCTGTTACCTTATCCTTCAAGGCTAAGAGAGGGTGCGACACAGTGGTTGTTACCCATTAGTCATCGCCATTCATAGAACTGTTTTGGAAGCATGGATGAGCGCAAATAGGAAATGAGGATTTAGATGGATTAATGGAGTGATAAAGATAAATCCATTGAGAAAAATTAAAGAGAGCAAGAGGCAGAAGCAGACAGGGACTAGTCCTTCCCTTTGTGCTGGGTTCCGATGTTCTCATCAAACTTCAAGTCTGCTTCTTCCAACACAACTAGAAAAATGTGGCCTCTGGCTGCCCTTTTTGAGCACATGGAGGCCGTTTAAAAATGCAGAACTGAGTTGCTGGGTCCCCCCCAAGAATACACATCCATCCAAAAAGAGGTACATCTTGTCATTTGCTGGATACCAAAAAAGGGCTTTAGGGGACTACTTACCTTTTCGTCTATATAAGTCCCTATGCAAACCTGGAAACAAAACTATTTAGAGTCTTTGGAATGGATTGCCCTCATTTCCTCCACCATAGCCAGGTTTTGGGTGGATATCAGACTTTGTAACTATTATTTTTACTTCTCGTAACTCATTTCACAGATATCAGAACTCAGCTTAGCATATGAAAAACATGAGCTGCTTCAGATGGACTTTCTTCCCCCCAAGTCCAAGCTGTGATCTTCAGGGACAAGCACTGTCCATAAACTAATTAGATCATTTCCTTCCACTGATACGAACAGCCTGGAAGAAAATGAGATTGCATGAATGCTTGGTTTTCTATTTTTTTTCTGTTTCTGTGCCAAAACATTTCTTCTCCTTAATTATCAAGAAATTTCACTGGGTTCATGCCAGAATTATACCATCTTTTGTACATAGCCACCTGAGACTGCGGTGGTTTATTCTGTAATGATGATGCAGCTTCCTGAGCACTGGACATAACAGTGTCTGTACACACTTTGGGATCTGATGCTTGTACAACAGTAGAGGGAGGACAGTTCTGTTCAAGGCCCCCGAGGTGCTGTTTGAGTTCACATGGGTTTGTCCTTTCAGTGTCATCATTTTTCAGAAGCATTCACACCACGTAAAGCACTTCAGCAGTTTTAATGCAAAAAGCAGAAAACATCCCAGTTTGTCCTTCCCTGGTGAAGCCGAGGACCACTGCTCCTGTCTTCCTATTAATTTAAGAGCCTGTAGTTAGATGACACAAATATGGAGCTAAACCCTGTTGATCTCGTTGGGATATAAGCAAGAGCTTAAAATTAAGCATAGCTGAAGTCCTCTGCAAGATCAGGACCTCAGAGCATAATGCTACAAGATGCCAAAAAACCTTTACGGTTCATTTAATCATCAAGAGCGTAGGATATTCAGCATTTTGCCAAGCTGGCCTCTCCAGCTGTGTTATATTGGTTTTGATTGCTCTTAGTTCACTCATGTTCATGCCCCGTTTCAATTTGATTTGAATGAAAACCAAGCCTCCAAAGGCGCTCTGCTGAGAGCTCCACAATCTACCCACTTCTGCCTGGAAATGTGGAAAAAAAATATTTTAGCTGCAATTTTAAAGCACAGAATCATGACGGTTCCTATCCAACTGCGGGGTTTGCACATGGGGCATTAACGGCAGAAAATCTGAAGGGAAAGGAAGTAGAGAAAAAGCAGGGAAAAGTCGTTTGAAGAAAGATTATGGGAAACTTAGAAGCAGAGTGGAGAGAAGAGAAGAAAGCGTATGGTTTGATGGTGTGCTCATTACAGTCCATGATAAAAATCCTATCGACTTTAATAGCACATGACCAGGCTTCCCATGTGTAAAGTTAATATTGAATAGGAAGCAGCTTAGCTTCTAAAGGATTCTTCTGGTGCTACCAGCTGGAACCTAAAAATCCCATATAGGAGCAGACTTTTCATTGCCTTGTACTTTAACTAGCTGTACATTAGTAAAAATCATGTTCAGAGTGGGTATAAAAAGTTTAGTTTGATATAGGAGTGTTTTAGTACAATTTGAACTCACTTTGCACCGATATAAATGAATTCTCATGTTGCAAAGAACCAGAGAATCAAGTCTGAACCTTTTTTTATTTTTAAGTCAACGGCTCTTGGGATACCTTGTGCTCTGCCAAAGTAGCTGAGGATCTGGCCTTAGGAGTGCAGATGACAGGGAGGAAAAGGAAGGATTCATAAAATCAGATTTGTTTTGCAGACATGGGGTTGTAGGGGAGGGAAAAGCACGTAGCAGATTTGTAGTCATTCAGCTTCCATGAGGTTAAACCACCTTTTGTTGAAATAAGACAAAAACACCACGTTTGAATGATTTGCCTCCATAGTCATAGATACTGTGACTTAGTCCAGATTCAGTCTGCATTCTTCAACCTCTGAGCAATTGTTGGCAAACCCCATCCGAGTGCTGGGATCACAACTAAACGATTTCACAAACATCTGCAAGGGCTGCCTGATAATCACCTCTTTTAAATTTTTTTTTTTTGATTGTGTGTGAGGTTCTGAAATCAGAAATCTATTTTAAAAGCTTCAGAACAATAGCATTCAAGCCATGCCATCCTCTATAGGAGCTGATAACATTCATCGCTTAATTGCAATGAGCGTTTGGGTCTTGGACATCATCCCGGTTCATACTGGTATTAAGTTGATAGGGGAGCTCTAAACTAGGCTTATTATATCCACATTCTGTGATTCACTGCTTCTGGCATTCCTAGATACAACTCGGAGACAAAAATGCTGAATATTTCTCATATTCTCCAGTAAAGCCCAGGTGACGATAGATGAAATAAGTTAAATGAGAATGTAGATGACATTTCCCTGTACTGTTTCAGTGCTTCTTCCATTTCTTTTCCACTGAGCAGATATTGTTCTTGACTTTTTATCCTAACCTCGAGTACTGTTTGTTCTAGACACTCTGTCCAACTCCAGAAGTAGCTGCATTTTAATAGATAAGAGTTTGTGTCTTAGATGCTCTTATGTCTCTTTAAAGAGGTTCTTCCAGAGCATTTAGTCATATGCGAAGGGATTTGATGGCCCTGTCGTCAACCTGCTTGGCCTCGAACATGAGTCAGTACATGACAAGGACTGAAAAAAATTTACTTCTGCAAAAGATTGTTGGATTCATTCAGTCAAGGTAAATAACTTTCCTGTGTCTGCATGAATGTAATTCCAGTGTGCAACCATAAACAGAAGAGAAATTATTGCCAATACATGGCAGAGAGTCTGTATACTCTCAAGGTTGTCAAGTAATAATGGTTATTACGAACTAGGTTATGAATTTTTATACACACGCATACTCACAGGCAAATACTCCAAATCCTTCAAAAAGCTGGAATATTTCAAACTCATCAGAGGCTCTTCCCTCATCATTTAGAGTTTTCTGGACTGTTAATTTTAATTTTCCCATTCATTTTGTTTAAATTGTTCATTACCTCATCACTGCCAGACTAAGTTGAGGCTTGTTGAAAGCACTCACTGGGAAGTTGTCTAACATCTGAGGCTTTGAAAAGTTGAAGGCACTTCCAAAACTATTTTTAAAGATTACATTTTCTAAGTTATTTGACATAACCAAGAAAACCCCACATTCAAAAGTTATTGGGAGGATGATGAAGAAATATGGAGAAAAAAAATAGCTTCAGGTCTATACTGGTTTTGCACAGTTAGTAAATGCTGTGCTTCGAATGTCCTGGTATTTACATAACTCTACACAACATTACAGATTAGAATAGTGAAGTAGACTTTCTTTATGGGCTTTTTTCATTATTACAGGGAAAGTGATCTTACTATGTCACTGAAAATGGATTTCTTTTGTATTACAAAATTTGCCTCATCTAGAGCACATTGAGAACTCATTTTATTAGCATCTGTAAACGGATACGTTTGCCAGGCATTTTTCATTTGTGCTGGAGCTAGGTCTAGGCAAGAAATGAAGTTGGCTTGACACCCCAAGACAAAAAAAAAAAAAAAAAAAAAAGGCAGCATTATTTTAACTCAAAAAAAAAAAGTCACAGATTTGGCAAGATCCGTTTTCTGCTGAGCAGATTTGGGCTGTGTCTGAAGGAAAGCAGAGAAATGCGCCGTTCCCAGCCCTCTGCTGATGGTGCAGAGCTGAGGCACCTCTGCATACCCACACTCACACATGTACAAACCTCCCTCACTGTTACAAGTCTCATTTTGCTCCACCTCCAGCTCCCAGGTTCCCCAGCCTACATCAAACTCACTACTGAGTCCAGAGGACTGCACCTGTGTTTCTAGCTTTAGCCCCCTTATTCCTCATTAGCCCATCGTTCAACAGCCCTGTCTTGTTGTGCGATATTTTTCCTTCTCCCTAGGTATCAAGAGGAATTAAGCTCCTCTTTTGCCCTTTCCCGGGCAACAAGGAGATTTATTTCTGGGTAGATTATGAAAGATGTATCGGGAATTCTCAATTATTTCCTTGCTTTGCCCCCGAGTCACCGCGTGACCCTGGAAAGATCGTTTGCATCCACATTTTAAACGCATTAAGGCTGTGTACAGCATGGGTGAGGGGCTGCAGAGCTGCTCCTACCTGACATGACCCGTGTGGCAATAGGAAAAGGAAAGGAGCAAAGCAAAAGCAACTCTTAAATTTCTCCTTCTACAGCAGGTCTCTCCCTGAGCATCTCTCCATGGTTGGTATGAGATGCCACATACAACCAACAGCAAAGTGCTTTGAAATATGCTTGGCCACACGAGTTAACGTGGTTGTTAGTGGCCCCTGCATAGGAATATTCCTGAGTAATAAAAGGGGAAAAAAAAGCCAAAATGCAAATGTCTGCCTCTGACAATGCAACCCAAGGCTTAGAGTTCATGGCAATTACCACGCTGTAGAGGCAAACTAGTGGCTGTCCCAGCAGCCACACAAGGGCTCCCTTTCCCATCATTTTGCTTTCCCATTTTATCCTACTGAGAGTTCATCTGGACATCTGGGAGGCAATCAGGTCTTCTCCCCAGTCCCACTTGAGAGCAGATTTCTTCTCTTCCAAACTTGCAGGCTTTCTCCTTTCTCCCCCCACCCCGGCTATTTTTTGTCCTTTTGTTGCAAAACAGTAGTTGAGGTTTTAGGGATGTTTAGGGCTGTAGAAGGCAATTTGGGCAGAGAAAGGCTCTCCAGGTCAGCCCAAATACAGGAGCAGATGGGAGTGTTACATGTGTGTACTAACATCAAACCAGCTTCATTTGGGATGCTAATACTCTAAAGCCTTCGAAGTATTTTGGTGGTTTCCAGCCCCTGGTTGGCAGTGGGAGAATGCTGATTGCTCTTGGCTGGAGAGTTGACTAACAGGCAAAGAAACATTAGAAGAATCAATGCACTGATTGTGTTATTCCCATAAACTCATTTTTAACGTGTGGCAAATACAGAATATTGTGTCTGGACCTGTTTCCATGCATGCAGTTCTCATAAAAGCACCATGGACAAACCATTGTCCTCTACAGGCTTGCTTTATATTTCCTCCCATTTATCAGTGAGAGGACTTTCCAGGCTTACATCCATGCCTGTGCAGTATCCATGACCTCCTCCTATCTTCAGTTTTCCTAAATGGGATTTTGCGGTTGGAAGGAGGAGTGAGACAATTATGGAATCATAGAATCATTAAGGTTGGAAAAGACCTCAAGGATCATCAAGTCCAACCATCAACCCAACACCACCTCACCCACTAAACCATGTCCCAAAGCACCACATCTACACGTTTCTTGAACCCCTCCAGGGATGGTGACTCCACCACTTCCCTGGGCAGCCTGTTCCAATGTTTGATCACTCTTTCAGTGAAGACATTTTTTCTAATATCCAGAAGAGATTAAGTCAGTACTGGTAGGGACAGAGAAGCAGACCAGTAAGCAGACATCATGCAAACTTCTGGGCTTTTTCTGCTCTGCTCATCCATGGTATATGACACAGGGCACCCTTGGCTTTCCGCAAATGCACAAGGAAGCTCTGCTCCCTCTTACAGCATTGTCCAGAGAGCAACAGCCCCCCTCCATGCTAATTAGGCTGCATCTGCTGGGGCTCCAACCACATCCATCAGAGGCAACCCTAGAAAGATGCCTCCTAGAGCTCCCACTGGACCTCAGCAAAGGTTTGTGCCTTCTGGCACAATGGATCAGCCCATGGTCTCCTCCAGGAATGTGAGGGTGAGTCCAACATATCTTACATGAGAGCATGGACCTCTGGAAGAAGAGGAACTGTGAAAAAGGAGGTTCTACCTTGGCAGGGTGAAGACCTCCTCTCTTTCCCCTCTCAGCTTGGTGGGTCTGGCACACTGTAGGCACCACCAGAAACAAACATCAGTCAGGTCAGAAATACCCATAGTTGCATTTTTGACAGTGATAACACAGCCAGATGGCAAGCTGGTAGGAGATACTTGGTGCAACAGCTTTCTTGTGCCAACAACATTTTCATGGATGTCTGGCACAGCAGCTATTTGCTTCATGCACCCCTTCCCTTCACTGGGTAAATGCAAGGTGGTTTATTCTTGTTATTCTGCACTGGATGAGCCATTCCAGTCTGGAAACCACAGAGTGTTACTGGTCAGCTCTGTGAACCTGGGCATTTAAATGAGTACATGTTATATGCAAGAATCACAGCCAGTAGTTAAAATCCCTGCAATAAGGAGGGAGAGTACAAAATTAAATAAATACTGTTTAATAACAGTATATGATGAGTGATAAACTCACCTGAAAAAAATTCCTGATATCTGGAAATGGAGCAGGATTTTTAGAGAGGGACTCGAACCTGAGACAGTGGAGCATCTTTCCTGCTACCCTTCTTTCTCCTTCTTTTTATTCTGTGATAACTGAAGAGCCAGTGCTCCTTGCATGGGCAAAACCTGCCGGTTAAAGCCTGGGTCCTGCATCTGTAGCAGAAATCCAGCTGTGATTTCCTTCCCTGTGACTGGGGGGGGAGGAAGCACCACCAAAAAAAAAAAAAAAAAAAAAAGAAACAAAAACTGAAAAACAGCAACACATTTAGATTTTTTTTTTTTTTTTTTACACAGACATCAACTAGTTAGTGGTTGTTAATTAAGAAATGATCCCAGTGAAAGCTGCTGCCGCCACTCTAATAAATCATTCATTAACAGTCCATTTCAGTGGGGCTGTTGTTTCCAAGCACCCTATTTAGCCGTTTGAAACAACCTTCATAGACTCAAAGGGGGGGAAGCAGTTACGGCTTGGTCATTACCTGATGTTTAATGATGCAGGGCTCTGTGAGCTGGGAAGCCACGGTTGTGCTCTTTGTTTTTTTCACAGATCTGGATGGTTTCAAGGGAGTGTTAGGGGATTTGTAGGGTTACTATGGTGATTGGTGCCCGATAAGACCGTGGATGGATGATGGACGTGCATTGTAAACACAGACATATAGACTTCGCTTCCCTCTGTACTTTTAATACTCCAAGATACTGCTATCGCTAGACTATCAATTAGGGTGAAAATACCACTTGTGCCGCTCCCCCAGATTAACAGCCCTTGAAATGTAAACAGCTGAAAGCTTTTCCGTGCACAATGACTCTGAACTGCAATTACTTTTTTTTTTGCCACACTGTATTTTGTTTGTTAGGATTTTAAAAATGGCAACATACCCCTTCAATTACAAATTTGTTGGACCTTCCTTCTGTTCTCACCTTTGCTCTTTGGCTCGCAGTTTTGTCTTCTTGCTCAGAAGTCAGAGGCTGGATACAGAGATGCTGGCTCAAGGCTTTCAGCCCGTGGGATAGAGGGATGCTCTCCGCTCTCATTGCAGGGAGAGGGTGTATCATTTCCTGCCTTACCAGTAGTGATGTGACCCTAAATGCCAACCCCTCATTTCCTTGAGTGCTAATTGCATTTCAAATTTAAATCCCCATCTCAGTTCACATGGGAACCTATTCCATGGATGCGGCATTTCCACATCCAAAAAGCGGTGTGTATAAGCTACGTTTAAAGATTTCATACCAAGCAGATTATAAGTGCATGGATGGATGGATGTATATGGATAGCCCACCTGCAGTCTGTAAATAATTCAAATGTTAATTGTTGTGCTTGGCACTTCAGTGATGGCTTCTACTTCAGTAACACCTCAAACCCTCAAGCAATTATCAGTATCCCGCTGTGCAGGGTGTGTTACACTCGGTTAGAAAGGGCAATCCATAGCCCAGAGAGTTTGCTGTCTAGTTGCAAAATCCAACCTTCAGAGAAAGTATCATTACAAACAAAAAAACCCAGTGAGATTCTTTTATTCCTGTTCGTCAAGTCCATTAGCCATGACCTGCTTCTTCTGATTAAAGAGCTGCATTCAATACATTGCTGGGCTGATGGAGAAGTCCACAGTGGTAAATTTCCAAAAATGCCCATATCGTTAAAAATCTTGTGGCAAATAAGGATGCTGCCCTTATGATGTTCCAGCTCACCACGTTTCTGGGAGCAGAGAAGATCAGTCTGGGCCATACAGCATTTAAGATGCAGAAGGCTCACCTTAGCCTCGTTGTTGGTTTTGGGCTGGGTTTTTTTTGTCTTTAGCCATCGATGTACTTAAAGGGGGCTACAGGAAAGATGGGAAGGAATCTTTATCAGGAAGGGTAGCAGTAAGTTGAGGGGTACCGGTTTCAAGTGGAAAGAGGGTAGATTTAGACTAGATATTAGAGTTTCAAGCGGAAAGAGGGCAGATTTAGACTAGATATTAGGAAGAAATGTTTTCCCATGAGGGTGGTGGGGCAGTGGCCCAGGTTGCCCAGAGAAGCTGTGGATGCCCCATCCCTGGAGGGGTTCAAGGCCAGGCTGGATGAGGCTTTGAGCAACCTGGGCTAGTGGGAGGTGTCCTGCCCATGGCAGGGGGGTGGAACTATGATTCTCTGATGCGACTAAGTGTAAAAATGTAGTACCTACCCTTGTCTGTGCAAAAGGAAAAAAAATAGGGTCTTGCAATGAAAAGTCAGGACAAGTGACATTTGTTCCTGGTTCTGCCATTGATTTCACGGCTGTTCCTTGCTGAAGCTCCAGTTTCCTATCTGGTTTGCAAAATCAGTGGTGCAGGCGCTTGCGTGCTGCAGGAGATGCTGCAGAAGCACAATTATCCAGACAAAACTCATCAGATACTGTGGGGACGAGCTCTTAGAGATCCTTCTGCCTTAGAGCTTTTTCTTCTCTTTCAGTCAAGTCTAACATGAAGGTGAAAGAGCCACCGCTGGCCTTCCCCATCTTTTCTTTGTTTACTCATCAGCCCTTCAAGGTCCTTGCTATTCCTTGGAAAAACGCCGCTGGAATGTGTTCCCCTTTGTCTGGTGTGTGGCTCAGGAGCTCTTCTCATCTAACGTGCCTTTATTCCAAGAGGCCAGATTTCCTGGGCTGTATTCGGGGATTTCTAAATAAAACATGTGGGTCTCTGTGGAGCCTTTTACAGTCTTTTCCAGCCTCATGAAACACACAGAGGCACTCCTTCTTGTTAGCACTACTGTTACTATCATATAAAACCTCCGTGCCTGCATTTATAAAGGCTATCACTGAATTCTCTCATCAACTTTACCCCGGAACGCTGTAGCCTTTCTCTGCAGAGGTGAATTATTTATATCTTGTGAGGTATGGGGGGGATTTTTTCATGCTGGACTGCACCGTGGTGTTTTCTTAACTCATGAGTGGTTTGTCACTCAAATAAAAAAAAAAAAAAAAAGACTTAAAAGCATAGCACTGTTACAAAGAGAGGATCAAAGTATTATCCCAGCATCCTGGTTGGTTTGCCCCTTTCAAAACACTTGAAAACAGAGACAATATGCTGTCTGTGATTTGATCCTACCTACTCTGGGGCTTTGTGTACTTTTCTTGTTCACATATCATATTTCCACGATGCCAGCCCAGCTTTTTATTTATAAAGCTATTCAGACACCTTTCTTTAAAGTGTAGATTTTAATAGGTGCCAACATCAGATGAGCTGAGCCCAGGCATCCTGGTGATGCCAACAAGTGCAGAAACAAATAAAAAAAATTAAAATATATATTAAACTCTACTGTATTGGAGTTCTGTGTGAACATTAAGACAATTTTTCTCGTTGACCTCAGAAGGACCAGGTTAGGGTCTTTGGGTCACTACATCTCCTTCCCTATTTGTATATTCTATATGTGCGGGAGGTTTGGCACAGAGAACTTGCTTTTCTTAATGGTGCGCAGTCTTTTTCAAACCATATGTTACTAACTTTTCTGAGTCAGAAGAATTAATTTATATTCCACTTTGGAATATTTATTACGCTTCCCAAATTACCTCAGAATCAATGCTCATATGTATATATGCATACATATTCATACATATAGATATACATACACACAGTTGAGAATATCTTGCTGTTAAAAGGTTGCAGCAAGTTGGAGGGGGGGGGGGGGGGAAGCACACAAACACACCGTGGCGTAAAATACACCCACCTCTTCTTTAGACCAGGAAAATAACAAGGAGATTTTCCCACCAGTTTCCATCCTGTCCTGGGATTTTAAGCCACCTTCTCGTGGAGCGTTTCTCATTGCGTTTTCCCTCTGCATCCCTCCCATCCTAGTGGCCTCTGCATCCTCACCAGCCAAAATTCAGAATTCGTCACTGCTTGCCTCCACCTGTGCACTTCAGAAGGAATCAAGCACTTGGGAGCACACAGCTGGGTACCAGTGCTGTTAGCCCATGGCTTTTTCTTTGTTTCTATGGATTCTAGATCAAGAGGATGTTTCCATTCTGGTTTGCTTTTTAAATGGAAATCTGCTCTGTCAACATCAAAATCAGGTTTCAAATGGATGTTCGTCATTCAGTCTTGATTGTTGCAACTCCACAAAAGAGAAAAGTGGGTGAAAAGCCATAAATCATAGAACCATAGAATGGTTTGGGTTGGCAAGGACCTTAAAGATCATCTAGTTCCTGCCACGGGCAGGGACACCTCCCACTAGCCCAGGTTGCTCAAAGCCTCATCCAGCCTGGCCTTGAACCCCTCCAGGGATGGGGCATCCACAACTTTTCATCACTTAGTCACTGGGCCTTTAATAGCTCTGCTCTGACCCACCAACCCATTCCCACAGCTGAAACCCCATTAGAGGTGGCAGTTCCCAAATCCCTTGGGCAATTCCTCTGAACAGTCACTCCATAGCAGAGTATTTTAACTCAAGATAAAGACATTTTGGTGAATTTCTCATTTAAGGATGAAAAGGGGAGGAGGGTGAGACCTAACCAACATCAAGGATAGTAGGACAAATAGCCACATCCTGGCCAGGATGCTGGTCTCTGTGGCTCCACTTCTAGAGAGAGGAGAACAGTTTGTGCCATTGGAAAACCTTTGCAGAACAAATCAAACACTCCAAAGGAAAAGGCTCATTGCATCATTTCTGATCTGTGCTTTGTTTCCAAGAGTCATTGCCAGCTGACCAGAGGTAGGAGAACTGCTGGGATCATTTTTCTCCCTCCACCCCTGACAGCACTTAGGCATCTTGGGAAGTGCAGCCATTGGCTCTTAGGGAAGACAAACCACAGCCTCATTCCTCAGAAGAAAACTTCTTGAAGCATCGCAGGAAAATAAATAAAAATGGTGTCATGAACCCTGCAGGGGAAAAAAATACACTTCTCTCAGCCTTCACTGTATGATATAACTGCCATCCCACAGTGCAGTCGCCTGGCATGCCAGATTGCATCCTATAGGCGATGGGGCTTTATGTTAAATTATGTGCTGCAAGGGAAGAGGATCAGAGCACTGAAGATAGCGGTAGACATTACTGGATTTATTTTATCGCCTTATTGTATAGCTTGGAAGTAACTTAGAAGGTCATAACTCCTCAAACAGAAGAAACTTTGCCACGCACAGGTTGAAAATTTGGGTGGGAAACTTCCTTTCATTTCATAAACAGGTGGTTAAAATGACCGTTGTCTTCACTGTCCAAGACCAGCACTCAGAGACCTTGAATCTCCTTTAAAAAGTCATTAAATTCACTTCATAATCATGAGACTTTAACATAACGAGTATAGATCACCTCTCTCTCTTTACCTTGTGATTTTTGAGCTTGCCAAGCAGGTATTTTCTGGCTTTCTCCTGTAAACCAACAAAAGGCCCCTACAAAGTCAGGCAACTGAGGCAAGTGCCAAAGTTTTAAGAAATCATTGCCTAGATCAAGATTTCCAGCACAACTGTGAAGTTTACATCACGGTCTATCTCGTGAATAGGGGGCTGGCCTAGAGCAAGATGAGAGTGACAGGGACATACAGGAGAGATGCTTTAGCTGCCAGAAATTACTCTTCTGTGTTACAGCTGGTAAATATCAGCATGGTGCTAGTTATAAGGTACCCAGCAAAAGGGGAGAAATTAATCCTTTTAATACTGGACCATTAGGAAACCATGGGAGAGGAAGGCAGAAAGTTTGCCCAAGCAAAGCACGACCTAAAGCCACTGTTGGATATAAAATACCAGGTTAAAAATAATATAATATATTGGATGTAAGGTTAAAAAGCTCAAATTCCCTTAGTAGGAAAAAAAAAAACAAAATGCATGTTTGTGTGTACACATGCAAGCACACACTGTATTTTTGAGTGTCTGATAGGAAAAGGTGTATATTGATTCACATCAAGTGGAGGTCTGGCTCAGTGCCTAAGGTTCCACACGCCCAACTCCCCTCCATGTCAGATCCTCAGAACCCCAATTGCCCTTCTCGATGGTATTTCATATTTGGAATTGCCAGTTTCTCAGCATTAGTGAAGTCAAACTGACCAGTATCATTTGCTTGTTCTCACATACCAGAACCCAATCTTGCTTCCTACAAGATGAAACCTCTTGACGGCAGGAGGCTCAGAGCAGGACCCTGCAAGGGGCTGCTGCACTTCTGCTGTGCCAGGCCATCGCATTGTATTCAAATTTACAGCTAAAGATAGATATGAAATTGTACCTTGGCATATGCACAAAAACCTTTAGTGCTTCTGTTAGTTTTCAAGCTCTCTGTTTGGATCATGTTCTATTATTACAAAAAAGTTAAATCGCGCAGACAAGGTATTTACTTGATTCTTGGCTGTTTCCATCAGCAATTCAGGCAACAAAGGCAGCTTGTACACGGAAGGTATTGCGAAGCCTTGAAGCAAAGACAACTCAACTGCCAAGCACAGAGCCAAACTACTGATCATAGAATCACAGAATGGTTTGGAAGGGACCTTAGAGATCATCTAGTTCCAACCCCCCTGCCATGGGCAGGGACACCTCCCACTAGCCCAGGTTGCTCAAAGCCTCATCCAGCCTGGCCTTGAACCCCTCCAGGGATGGGGCATCCACAGCTTCTCTGGGCAACCTATGATGTTTTGTTTCTCCTGATCAGATAACTCCCTTTTCTATTTGATTCTGACTTTGTGCAGATTTTGCGAACAGTGAAGAGAAGCAAATTGCGAGCGTGTGTGCTCTAGACGGTTTGGTAAAGTCCCAGCTTCACTGCTGCGGTCCATCAGTTTGCTGCATGACATTTGACTCCTTGGCCAATCTCAAACCAAGGATGCTGAGAGAGGATAATTCAGCTTAATTCTTACAGTTTTCAGGGACTTTCCTCTCTTTACTTGTTTGTTTTGCCAAGAAAAAGACACAGCTTTTCCCATGCTTTCAAGGTGAAATATATCGAGCACATCCCTGTGATTCCTGACCCGGACCACAATGCACAGGCTAAACCCAAGTGTCTGGTAACGATGAGCTGTGCATTAAGCCAGAACATAAAAACAAAACAACAAAAACCCCACCAGAAACTCTGCTTGACAACAGAGAGTCTTCGAGGCTCACGCTGCTTTTGCCATTTAATTTGCCGCAGGATAATTAGAACCTCCTACGACGATTTTCACTTTGCAGAGAGGGAGATGGAGACCCTTCAGCATGCTCTCCCTTAGCGCATAAAGACTTTCTCTCCTGTCGCTGTTTTCTTGCCAGCATGGGGTGCAAGGGCTGGCAATTGACCCCAGCAGATTGAGAGAGCACTTTTACCCAGGGGTACAGTGGTGTTTACGCTTTTTATTTTTTCCATGTGAGATAAGCTTATTAGTTTTGTTAGTACATCAGAAAAAATACATTGAATAGAATTGAAGTGCTTGGAGAAGGGGGAAAGGAGAGTTTGTATTGTTTGTGACCCTGTAAGATTTCATACCCACTGCAGTGAAGGCTCATTTTCTCCCATGGCCTTCTACAGGTCTTGAATTTGGCCCTTTAATAATTTTGCTGTGGGCTCATGACATCTCTCTGGAATGAACACAAGTGTATTGTGACATGTTACAAAGATTGTTCCTTTTCCCTTGGGATTCTGGCTCTTTACTCTGGTGAGTGGCAGGTTTAGTTCCCGAAAAATTCATATTTCTGAGTTACTATGAAAGACATACATACACCTGATCACCTCGATGCAAATATAGGCATGGATTAGAGCAATGCCACCAGCTTCTGTGCCTCTGTGTACAGAAACAACTCTTTGCAATAAGGGTTATTTTTTTTTTAACTTACTTTATGTTGGATACAAGCAGGAGATCTCTAAACAGAAATCCGTGCATGCAGTATGCTGAACTATCCTTGCTCTTAGCTTGTGGTTATTTTAATCCACTTGATGAGATTTCTTTCCAATCCTATTTAATATATTACATCGAATACTCCATTCGCTTCTGTTTACTTAATGAACTGGTTAACATTGTTATTGCTGAAGAAAGTCCTTGCATTGCATGACTCCTGCAGCAGCTCTTTTCCCTGGTACTATTATTCACTTTATATTGGACTTGATTTCCCCATATGTATCCTCATTTTATGCCAGCACTTACACTACAAAATATAAATGACATGATGCAGCCTCGCACCATACATCTCGCTTTGCGTGTTCCAATGAGCTAATCCTTCCCGGTGACTCTAAATTTCTCTCTGGATGCAAATGAAAGCTAGCTCCCAAGTAGCAATTTTAAGAAGAAATTCCTTTAAATCCCAAAAGATATGTGGAGATGCTGATCATGTTTTTGTGGTTGATAAACCTCTGCACTTTTCTGTAGCTTCCAATAAGTCTCAAATATATCTCGTTTATAAAGTGGAATAATCTCCGTGTGCGTGTTGGAGGTACGGAGTGTTGCACTGGTTTTAAGTCTATGCCAGTAATGGATTAAAATGAGTTTTTATACTTAAATCTGAGAATTAGATTTCTCTGTAAAACTTGGCACAGACATCTTACGATTTCTCCAAGCCATGTTTTAGTCTTGTCACGGCGTTTCCGAATTCTAGCTCTGGCCGGATGTGGATAAAAGATTCTGAGACCCCAGGCTCCTCGCAGACAAACTCGGTGAAGAAATCTGCACTACATTAGATACTGAGAAAGGAGCTTTTATTTCAAATATTTCTTCGAAAGCAACTTTCTGCATGCTGGGGAGATTTGACATGAATCTGGGAGCCAGAAGAGCCAAACACTCTTCTCGTCTCTGCAGATGGCCCATGGGGTGGGTCTGTGGTGGTGGTCTGAGGACTGTTTCACCGCAGAGTCTGCACGGACTGCACACAGGAGACTATCTGGAGTGGAGCATCCACAGACTTTTAGTGGCTGGACTTTATCAAGGACGGCTCCTGTGGGAATATGGATAAAACAGTCCCTATGTTCATCACAGAATCATAGAATAGTTTGGGTTGGAAGGGACCTTAAAGGTCATCACTGATATGCTGGTTACGGGGCAGCCCTCTTGGGCATTGTATAAAAAATATTAATTCTTTAATAACTTGGGCATGCTATAAAGAGATATTAATTCTTTAATAACTTGAAAACAGCTGCTTAACTGTCCAAGGTCCAAGGAAAGACCACAAGGAGTTAGGAGGGAATGAGGACCCTTGTAGCAGTATACTTTGAGCTCTCCCAGATGGATGGAGAAGAGAGGAAATCATACTCCTGGCCACCTACGTGAGGGACTCAAACACAACCTCTAGCAGTGCTGCCCATCCTTTTGAAGATGTTAAGAGCGAGACAAAATCATGACAAGACTCAGCTGGTAATGTGGCAGGCATGGCAAAGAGGTGCAAAGGTGTGGGCACGCTCTTGGTGAGCAATGCATGGCTTCAGGTCTTCTCTGGGGTGGCCAAGATGAGGATGAGGAGCCATGATATGGGCCAGTCTACACCAGTAGGTACCCAGGATGCAGGCATCCTTCCCTGGAGTGTAACACAGAGACAGACCAGTTGCAGTGGGATGCCAGCTGAAATAGATATTGTTTTTGCTCCAAAGTCCAGACATTAGAAATTCTGGATGCTGCCCCCCTGTCCCCCCCAGAGTAGGAGCTACAAGCTGTCCACATCTCTGAGAAGCTTCTGTAACGTGGGCACCTGCCCAGCCATCCAAATCCCAGCATTTAACAGCTCCCTCTGTCTCACCTGCTCTGCCTGAGCATCATGTTTTATTTTTATAACTCGAATTTACAGTTTCGCCCTGCGGCACCCACAAAAGTGCCCAAACATCTAAGCAGGAATCACGTTTACTGCAGCAGTACTAACTTCGGTAAATGGAGACGACAACTGCCTTTCCTCCCCCCGGCTGTCCACCTCCTACAACGAAAGGAAAGGCAGCCCCGTTAAAAGAGAAAGTCACAGGAACCACACGAACAGCAGCATCGCACACAAAGAGCAGACTCAATCAGCAGGGCAAGGGACCTGGTGGGAGTGACATACCCACCGTGCTGCCAATTACAACAGAACCTCACTGCATTGTGATGGAAAATACACTTTTTTTTTTTTTTTTTTTCCTTAGAGCTACTTTGGTAATAGGCTATTTCTCTTAATAACAATGTGAAAGAAAATATTCTAGTGGAAGTGGCGTATAGCCTGTGTTCCCATCACTCTGCCTCGGCTGTTGATAAGGTTAGCAAGAGGATTTGATTGCTCTAAGTATCATTTAAAACAGCAATGTTGCATTCATTTGAGGAGACAGGAGCACGCTGCAGCACCAACAAGAGAAGCATGCAGAAAGCAATGCAGAAAATAAACTTTTGCTGGAATCACCATGACTCTTGTGCACCATCCAATATTTCCTTAAAAAATAGAGGGGGGGGCGGGGGCAGGATTTTATCTTTATTTTTTCCCTCCCCACGCCTTAATACTACTGCCTTGGCACTTAATGCGGAAATTCAGGTGGCTGCATCTCACCCACAATTTTTGCACATCCATTTGCAGCATCACGGCAGCATCCCCCCCAACCCAGTAGCCCCCAGTAGGCCCCTTCTGTCTGCCTTGATCTGCTCCTCTTCTGGTGATTTCTATGTGCTGTTTTGCTCCGCGATGGGATCCTCAGGAATATTCTGGCCTTAGAGAGTATTTTCACTATTTGACCTGCCTAATCAGAACCAGTTTTCAAACTCCATTTTTATTAACTTGGAAAAAAAAAAAAAGAAAAAAAAAGTTTCGGACAAAGCTGATGGTAAACAGATGCTACTCAGCTAATAGCGCCTGGTTCTCTGGGTACTCAAACACAGGGATGGGTCTGAAAAGAACAAAACCTACCTAGTACTTGTTAAAACAAGGAGGCTTTCTTGCATTTGATCATCTGTTTTCTCAAAGGAAAATGTTAAGGCGGCTTGTGATTAGCCAGAGGCAATTCGATACCCAATATAATACAGACGTGGGGGAGTGAACCGTCAAATAATCCCATTCCCCCCTCCCTCCCCATCCTCACTACTGGTGCAGCTGCAACCAGCCACTGGATGTACGACCTGGAATCAGAAGATCAAAATAATTGAGAAACAATAACTTCTGTAGCTAAGCAAACCCAGGCAGCTTGCAGAGCCTGTCAATCTCTGCACTTACAAGCCCCAATCTATTTTCACCACCCTGGGCTGCCAGGTTAATTAAATGGGACTCCTCGTGGTGTCAGAAAGCAAGTCAAGCAGCAAGTGTTTGTAGAAACGGGCTTGAAAGTGAACAGCGTAGGAAAAAAGGAAGAAATTTCCTGTGTGCGCATGTTTTTGCACATTTCTGGGGAGATGTGTTATGCTTCAGAGGTACAGTCCCCTCCTAAGCGGTGTCCTAGTTAGCCCTGGTGCAGTTACACCTCTGTTCCTCACACCTGGGGATGCTGGGATGAATCCTCAGCTCAAAGGGTTTCGTCATCACCGCTACACCCTGACAAAAAGCTGCTGAACACCTTCAGCATCCATGTTATTCAGGATAAACCCTAAAAGTCTTCACATCTTTTTTTTTTTTTTTTTTTTTTTTTTTTTAATACAGGCAGTGGGCTAACGTTACTGCGTTTCCTCCTCTTTTGTGACTCATAAAATTCACTCTCCCTTTAATGTAGTAGCAGCAGCATCCTCCTCCTTTGTGCCTGGACAAAAAAAAACCCAGTATGATTACCACAATTAAGACAGCAGAACGACATCTGACCGCTTTATTTTTCACATGACAGTGAGAATGCTGCAGGGTTTTCCTAGACTTGATAACAGGATAACAGTTCCAGCAGTTCCCATTGCCTTATCCAGCATCTCCTCGCTTGGCTCCTCTCGGAATGCAGAGCGCTAAGGATCCAAAGTCACACAAGTTGTTGTCTCTTGTTATTATTAATCACATCAATTCCATTAACTGCTTGGTTCAGTGCAACTGTTAACACTCCTCTGGCTGTGTCACCCATTAATCCGTCCCAGTGCCCGAAGGGGACCTACAGGAAAGCTGGGGAGGGGCATTTTACAAGGGCATATAGTGACAGGATGAGAGGTAATGGATTTAAACTGGAAGAGGGCAGATCTAGATGAGATATTAGGAAGAAATGTTTTCCTGTGCGGGGGGTGAGGCAGTGGCCCAGGTTGCCCAGAGAAGCTGTGGATGCCCCATCCCTGGAGGGGTTCAAGGCCAGGCTGGATGAGGCTTTGGGCAACCTGGGCTAGTGGGAGGTGTCCCTGCCCATGGCAGGGGGTGGAACTGGACGATCTCTAAGGTCCCTTCCAACCCAAACCATCCTGTGATTCTGTGATTCTGTGATTAAGGATATTCCCCCCAAATTAAGCTGCATCCATTCTTCCCTGAGTATTTTTCCCACCAGGTTCCTGTGGTTAGAAAAAGGGAATGAATACACTGTTATTTAGGACATCTTTCGAGACACATCTCCCATTTTTGTATCTTAAATTTGCAAAGCTACATCAAAGGGCAGTGGATTACCTGTCACATCACTGAAACTGCCCAATAAGTTCAGAACGGAGATGGGGAAAAGGCACAGGTGGATTTTCAGTCTCGAGGTTAAGCTGCAGAAGCATCTGTTGAGGTGGGAGGGAAATCTGATGGCTGAATCAAGCAGATCAGGTGTGAAAGAGTCCATTTTACTTCTGTTCATCTCTAATACAGAGTAATTCTGGTGGAATCACCATTGCCTGGACAGACACCTTTGCACTGCAGAGCTGGAACTTAATAAATCATGATCCCTACCATATCCTTTAATGGTCACTTGGCCATAGGGTAAACAAGTTCTGAGGGCACATCTTAAAGGGTCATCTTGATTCCTACCATGTTTAAGGTGGATTCCCTGTACCTTCCCATTACCTCCATCTCTGACTTCCCTAGAGAAACCTCCTTTCTGTGTCGTTGATATTTAAACTGTTTGGATATAAAAACCCATTCTTCTCATTTACTGCACAGAGCCGCTTTGTACCACTAAGCAGACAGTAAACAAAATCCATCCTTTCTTCTCGTATGGAAAAATAAAGAATTGAATGGAAAAATAACATCTTCTTTATAGGTTTCTGAGAAGTCTTACTGAATTTAGAACAAAAGAAGATCTAATTCGCTGTCATGTTTTATGTGAGTTCAGCATTATTCCTGTGAAACCCTTTGGCATAATTCCTGTTCACCCATTTTACACTTTCCATAAGAGCTGTAATACTGTATGTGTACCAAAAAAAAAAAAAAAAAAAAAGGCAAAAACAACCCTGGCTGGTTTTAATGCTTCATTCCTTTCAAAATAAGTACAGGGGCTCAGCAAAAATGGCTATCAGACCCCAAGTATCAATGACCATTCTTTATGCTAATCTTTCCATTTCCTGCTATTACCAGTTCCAAGGTCAGCAGTTAAAAAAAAAAAAAAATCCTGAACTATTGTAAAATCATCTGTCATTTTATTTTCTCCCCCAAGTCTCTTAAAGAGTGTCTGCAATGAATTACCTCCGTGTCTGAAATGAATTACTGCTCCATCCCACACAAACACACCATCATTACCTGCCCCAAGCAAGGTCTGGAACTATATTGCTCTTGTATGTTAAACAATAGTCAAGCGATGGTGAGATGCAATTGATTATGTGAAATGTTAGAAAGCTTTAGTAAATCAGCTTCTCTGAAGTCATCTGGGCTTTAGGTGTAGCTGGTTTTGGTTTAAAAGGTTATTACACTTTCTTTCTCCTCTTGCCTTTTTTTTTTGTTGTTGTTGCTCTCTCCCACTTTCCTTCTCTCTTCTTTCTTTCTTTTATCTTTCTTTAACTTTTTTTAATTTTCTTTTACTTTTTCTTTTACTTTTTTCTTTTTAATGTTTTCATTTTTTATCTTTCTTTTTCTTTCCATTTTTTATCTTTCATTTTCTTTTTCTTTCCATTTTTTCTTTTTCTTTTTCCTTTTCTTTTTCTTTTTCTTTTTCTTTTTCTTTTTCTTTCTTCTTTTTCTTTTTCTTTTTCTTTTTCTTTTTCTTTTTCTCTTTTTCTCTTTTTCTCTTTTTTCTCTTTTTTCTTTTTCTCTTTTTTCTCTTTTTTCTCTTTTTCTTTTTCTTTTTTATTTTTTCTTTTTTTCCTTTTTCTTCCTTTTTCTTTTTCTTTTTCTGTTTGTCTTTCCCTTTTTTCTTTCTTTCTTTCTTTCTCTTTCTTTCTTTCTTTCTATCTTTCTTTCCCCTTCCTTCCTTCCTTCTCTCTCCCTCTTTCCACTTTCCTCCCCTCCCTCCTTCCCTTTCTTTCTTTTTTCCTCATGGAAAAACTATCTTTGCTGACGACACTGCAAAAAAGGAAATTCCCCACCTCTTTGGGAACCATGCCCTGCCATCCATGAGACCCAAAGATACCTCCCGCCTCATCCAGCCTACACTCACTCTATAGACAGGAACAAACTCTAAAACTATCCTTGCTGATGACACTGCAAAAAAAGGAAATTCCCCACCTCTTTGGGAACCATGCCCTGCCATCCATGAGACCCAAAGATACCTCCCACCTCATCCAGCCTACACTCACTCTATAGACAGGAACAAACTCTTTGTCTTGAAGCCAAATCGATGTCTCGCTCCCATCGCTTTTCCTGGAAACAGTTCCTTCATTCTTCAGATGCTTAGAAATGTTCATCTCATTTTCAGCCTCCAATTATTCACACCATTTTCTACTAACTTCCTCCAATGCCAAAAATCTTTTCCAGAGCTGTTGTTTTTCTCTCTCGCCAGTGTTTATCTGCCTGAAATATTGCATATTCCTTCTCAGTCTTCATTTTCCTATATGAGGTAAAGCAAGTTAGCTCAGCAGGTAGTTTTTTTCCTGGGGTTTTTGTTCATTTTTTTGTTTTCAAGCACCCTATTGTCATTTAACTCTATTGTTTAGGAGCAAATTTACCTAAATCAGAAAAAGCCATCCATCATGGCTTGTCATTTAAGTAACACCACACAGATGAAACCATATTCTAGAGGTAGTGCTCCTCACTACATTGCAATAAAAACACCCCTAAACTACTAATTGCAATTAAGCCACCTCTTTCTTATAATAACAGACAACCTATTAAGCATTAAAACGAAGAGCCTGGAAGGAAGACAAACTAGCACGTCTCTTCGATTTTTAGCAGGTAGCTGACTAAAGAAGGTCAGGTTCAGGTTTATCGCCCATTTCAAGCCAACCTTCAGTCCAGCCACATTCCCAGCACCATTATATGACCCATAAACAACACCCACATTTCCATGTCCATGCCTACAGGAAAGATGGGGAGAGACTCTATCAGGGAGTGTAGCGACACAACGAGGAGTAATGGTTTTAAGCTGAAAGAGGGGAGATTTAGACTGGCTACTAGGAGGAAGTTTTTTTCCTATGAGGGTAGTAAGGCAGTGGCCCAGGTTGCCCAGAGAAGCTGTGGATGCCCCATCCCTGGAGGGGTTCAAGGCCAGGCTGGATGAGGCTTTGGGCAACCTGGGCTAGTGGGAGGTGTCCCTGCCCATGGCAGGGGGGGGGGACTATATGATCTTTAAGGTCCCTTCCAACCCAAACCATTCTCTCATTCTGTGGTTCTATGATTTTTTTTTTAACAAAACCCATTGTATACTGATGTCGGTGCAACGAGATCGCACAGATGTAGTGTCTGTACCCTTTCAAAACCCATTGTATACTGATGTTGGTGCAACAAGATCGCACAGATGTAGTGTCTGTACCCTTTACAGAGATCACAATGGAAATAGGCTTAGTGTGGGGTTTTCTTTTCATGCAGTGGTGCCCCACTTTGTTTCCTACTTTTTTGACTCTTGTTCTATTTCTCTGCTCAAGTGTTGTTTCTATTTAGAGGTATCTGAGCTAGTTCGAGGAGAAAATACGCTGGAGTATTTATATGTAGTATAAATAAGAGTAATCTCTCCTAGAACTGCTGTAGGAGGCACATAAATCATGCCAAGAAGAAGTGAAGGCTGAACTGTGCTGGTGTTACTTCCACTCTGGTATCGTGCATGGAAATAAAAAAATAGTGGGGATGCATTTCGTAACACAGCATCTTTCTGGACAACACAAATGAGAAGGTCAGTGGAGCTGCCGCATTGTGTCAGTATAATGAAGGTGGGGATCCGGAGCAGCAGCACTGTATCTATTATCAGGAAATCAGAGACACACACAAAGGAATAATCAGGCAGCGCTTCGCCCTGCAGATCTCGTACTGGTTTCCGTGCGTATTTGGATCAAAGAGCAAAACCTGCTTTTCAAGCGGTGTGCTGGGAAACACGTTGGGTTAGAGAATTGGGTCTGATGTGCAGAGAGATGTCTAAAGCAGATTTCCAAACCTGTATGATGAACATCGCAGGTGTAGGGGAAAAAAAATAAATTTGCAATGTGGTCCTCTTCTCTATTCTGCGATGTCTCTACATTCTAGTTGCAGCCCAAAAAAAGGAGCTTTGCAGAGCTCTGTTGGTGTCAGCTGCTATTGACCATCTGAAAAGCAAATAGGTAGAGATCCTGGTTCAAACACAGATACAGAATTCTTCTGAGTGCTTCAAATTTTTTTTCGTGGGCTTTATACTCAACCCATACCTGCAAGGAAAGGAAGTCATCACCATCTCCCTACATGAAGCACACTGTACAGTGAGATGAGGGGACCTGCCAAGGTTTTGAACAGAAAAGGGTGAAAAGTCACTGCTTTTGGGGCATTGCTTGAACAATAAATATGAATAAATATAAAAATAATTTAAATAATATAAA